>NW_015112845.1:66669-155167 GCF_001443285.1 Poecilia latipinna
CCCCGCCCTCTCGCCCCTCTCAGTCGTCCCCCCTCTCCCTTCCATCCTCCTGTTTTATGGCATGCTGTAAAGCTGCTGGCAGGCCGACAGCAGCAGTATCTTTTTATCCGGCTGCTAATTTAAGGAAGGGGATTAAGGTTGTGAATTACATTAATAGCGCTGGCTTTTTTTATGTGTGTGTGTTTGTTGATGATGACAAAGGGTTTAGTTTGAGGCATGTGAAACACATGGAACACTTAAGCAATGTTCTTGTTTTATGCCAGCTGTGCTTTTCTCACTTTATTTAAGGTTAAATAGCCTCACATAATTAATTACATGTAGTCAGAGCATTTGTAGCTATTTTTCATTCTGCGCACTGCGTTTTGACAAGACTTCTGTTGTGTAGGCCTTTTTACCTAATTCATGTTCTGTACTGAGTAATGTAGCTAATTAGATTACAGAATTACTGCTTCTAAAAAAAAGTGACAAAACACTTACTGTCTTCATGAGCTACTTTTGCATTAAAAATATTGCCTTGTCTTTGACATTCCTTGAGCAGTTTGCCATTATGGTCACAGCGCTGACTCCTGACTCTGAGTTGTCTTCTGATTCAGCATCTCGAGTTGCAGACTCGCATTATCCTTTCATTCATAACCTGTTACTTTTCAAAAACTAAACCAAAACCTGTAAATCAGCATGCAACACTCCAACCATGTGGCTTAAATAATTGAGATTTGATTGATCTAGTAGACGGCGACTATGATTAATATCCACCCATATATGAATCTGTTCATTTGTTTATGACTCTTAAATACATTTAATGTGAAATTTACATACTTTTTCACATGTGTTGATGCTTAAAGGTCCTTCCTTAGAGAGGATGTATGCTAACAAGACATATTAGCATCCTTAGTTGGAAATTTATGGACACTTAACAGTGGATATTAATCCTTGACATGGCTGTCTGGCATTTGATTCCCAAATCTGGGAACTTTACAGGAGGTCTTCTCTCTTTGCCCATTTCCATTTATTAAATAATACGACTAATCATTAGAATAATCGATCACTAAAATACTTGTTAGTTGCAGCCCTAGAGGAATGCAGAATTAAGTTTGAAGGAAGCCGTCAAAGACAGATAAAAAAAAACACACACAAAAAGCATAACATAGGCCTGATCATTTTCAACATTTCCTTACAATCAAAAAGCAGCTCTTTTTTTTTCCAACTGTGACTTAAACAGCAAAGCAATTAACTGAGCAGTTAATCTTTTTCCAAGAATAAATGCAGCACATTTGGCCAGAACACCAAGGATTATTTCTCTCGAAATAACTCCATTTTGAGCCGAGTGTCTCTGGAGCTTGGTCACACACACACACCGCCCTTTTCCTACGCCCGGGCAAGCACTTTACAAACAAACGTAAGCACTTTTATTGATAGGGTAATCCCAGACTGATTAATGGCCCAATAATCAGCCGCAACCTGCAATAAATCAGCCGGCTGATCAATACTGCTGGTTCTCTGCAGCCGTGGCTGGATCATTACCATGTCACTGTATATCTACCATTAGCCCAGGAAGGCTGAGTGCTAAAGGGAGGAATAGGAGTTGGAGGAAGAAAAAGTGCTTCCTCTCTAATGTGTTGAAAATGGGATTGATAGAGAGGTCATTTTTTGATTTAATTTGTCTGCCTGGTCGCCTTCCTCCCTCCTTCTTCCCTCAGCCTGATTAATGACTGTACTGTACAGCCAGTGATAAAGATGAAGAGGGTGGAGCAGGATGTTAAATTATGATAATGACATACAATTAATGACACTGGAGGACATTATTCTCCAGCGTTCAGCCGCCAGTGACGTCGGTAACCTACAGGAACATTACGGAGTTGAAAGTGCATGCAGGAAATCTTTTTTTATTTTTTTTGTTATTTAAACTATAAACATATCATGAAAACAATACTCTGATCCAAAGCCAAAAATTAATCTGATACTGACTGACAAATTTAACTTACTCAAATTCAGAAAAAACATTATTTTGTAAAATGCCAGTGAGAAACCTTAAAGGATTTAAAGACAGGTGAACTATGGATACCTCTGGTTTTTAGCTCATGGTTCAATGCATTAATAAATATAAACAAATAACTAATGCTTGGTTACTTATCAGCTATTTCATGCAGATTGAGCAGAAGAAGTTAGGTGGCACCTTAAAGAGTTCAAATATTTTGAAAGATTTATGGAAAATATATTCTACCTCACATTGCAGAATATACTAACTCCAACCTTTTTGACTTTCGACACTGTACTGGCTTCTTGTAGTTCACCACAAACCAAACACCTTTTTAAAAAAAATGCAACCTGAAAACAGGAAACGATGCTCTTCTTGCATTGCTTTGGTGTGGAGTGTTTCAGATTTGAAATCTGCTTTGCATAAAACAATAAAAAGACACGAGAGCATCTTATCCTGTACGCTAGTGAAGATCATCTCACCTGCTGTGACAACACATTTCCTCTTTTAGTAGATGTACACATTTTGTTACGTCTCTACAGAGCAACTTTCTCTATAGGTGAACCAACAAACAGTAAATTACAATCCATAAATGACTTTGTTTAATTTTTAAAGACTTTGTCTAAATAAAAGAACCTCTTCAGTTTGCTTCTTTTTCAAATTTTCCACATCTATGAGTGGTAGTTGCTTTTTGTTGCTTACTGGCGTTTCAAAATGCTGAAAAGTGTTTTAATAGGAGCGACGCCACCAGATTCACCAGAATCTATTGCACTGATCATCTGTGGATGTTAAAGCTGGCAGTTTTTATAAATGAAATTCCAAGCACCACTCGTTGTTTTAGTTCAAAACGGCACGCTACTCCTTGTGTTGCAATCATCAGCTGTGATGAAATCAATTTTTGTCTTCCGAAATCACTTTGTCCACCGTCTTTGTATTTTATTCTCTGTGAAGACCTCAGAGGTTTGCATCATAATGCAAAGGACACAATGTCTTATTGGGAGATTTATTTTAAGTCTGGGTTTGATACTTTGAAATGACATAAGTTTTCTTTCTATTAATGACATTGAAAGAACTGTGTTCATGTCCAGCTCTGGTTTTAAAGCAGGACTAGAAATGTTTTAAAGCAGTAGTATCCAAACTTTTTGCCAATGTAACTGCATGCCACAAACACTTAAAAAAAACAACAACAAAAAACCTAAATATATTTTAATGACATTTTACATTCATCTGCTCAACAATTGCCACATGTAGCTTGAATGAAGTAAATATAACTGATGCCTTATTAAAATAAGGGAATACAGTGTCAATTATTTTCTATTCATATTTTTATTCTTGGAAACAACATCATGTCACTCTTTCATGAAAACAACTTGTTTTTTTAGCCAAGGTTAAATTAATGGGTTTGAATAAGTTACTAGACGAATGTATTCTTAGTTACTATAAAATTAAAGCAAAGCATGTGGTTAATAAAAGTGTACTTTGTGCTGCTCTAAACATTTCCCATTTTAAGAAATATTAACCTTGTGTGTATCTTTTTAAAAATGTCTCAACATTGAACATAAATGTGTCTATGTGCATCTAGTGCCTTTGCATGCGGGTGGTGTAGCACACAGTGGTTCGAAGGACTTCAAAAGGCCCTCACACCACACTTTGGACAGCCATGCTTTGAGCAAAAACTCCGATAGGAATGTCATAGTGATGATCCATAACTTGAATTTATGAACAGTTAGTCTGGTCTGAAACAATGGACTCAAAGGGCTCGCAGACTGCATGATGGTCTATTTTAAACTAAATGAAAACCTAATAACCTCATATCTCATACTCTATTAAATCTAATGCATAAGTAGTCATTAGAGCTATAAACGCATTGAGAGAAGGTTTTTTTAAAGCCTAAGTAGAGTAATTTTCCCATAGCAACCATACCAACTTGTCTTCATTTCAGGCATCTCCTACATTTGTTTTCTTTTCTTTTTTTTCCCCCCTTTTTTTCTTTTGTCCATTGTATAATGTTAGCACAGCTAACAGTGCTAGCAAAATGTTAGTGAAACTGTGGAATAGTGGAATTATTTGTGGTCAAAACGTACCTTATGTTTTAAATATTGTTGTTTAATACTTGCACATCAATTCTACTATGATGAATAAACTTTGTAGAGGATAGTTAGTCCTGCATTTCTTGTTTCCCTGGAGAAATATTAAAATTTTACTCAGGTTGTTTTCATAATGAAGGGGAGTTCTGTGCTCTTGGAAGGTGGAAAAATATGGAATATTATTCAATTATTGCCATTTGCTGCTGGGAATAGCGAGAACTCAGGCTGTGTTTGCTGTCAATCACAACAGTGCTAGCTATTTGAAACTGTCTTCTTCTTCAGCTAGCATGACTGGGAGCTAGCGTTAGCTGCTGGGAAATGTGAAGAAATGACGACTTCACAGGCTGGGATTGTTTCTGTGGAAATCTGAAGTCACAAAGGGGTGAAAAAAGTTGGGGATGTGAAGGAAGGCATCAAGGCTATTTGTCTTTTCAGTTTTCTCCGCTGCTTCTGAAAAAAAGTCCAAACACTTAAAAAAAAAAAAACACCCAGTTGAGGTTTTTTTTTTTCTTTTGGCAATAAATGAAAAATTTTTGGTGCCTGGAAAATGACCCGTTTCAAAAACCTCTGGACTCAAGCTGAACTGCAGCACGTTTGGCCATCTGGTTCTACTGCTGTGTGCGCTGCATAATGGCTGCTGGAAAAAGGAAAGTGTTTAGTTGCTGACTTACCATCCAGAAACCTCTTGCTGCATTCTTTTCGGTAGTGCAGGAGGCTCCTCTTCTGCCTTTCAGAGATGTATGGTTGTATAATTGTGCATCTGTTTTGCAGTCATTTTCACTTGTGAGTGTAAACGTTGAATTGTGGGTCATGGCCAGGAGCAGCTTATTTGGACTTAAAGTGACAAGAGACCAAACTAAAATCTCATTACCTAAGAATGATTTTTGTGAAGGAAAAAAAAAGTACTGAACATGTTTTGTACAGTCCGTAGAGCCATCCTGGCCTATTCAAAGAAGAATAGTCGGTCACCTTTGAAGCTTTAAGTTGCCTCAACATCCAACCACTGAAACGGACGGAATACGAAAAGGAGATGGGGACTTGCCCGAATGGATGCGCCGCATTCGAATGAAGCCTCCCTGCAATCAGAGATCAGATTAGAGGTCAGGATTTGGTCAGAGCACAACCCAGATCCGCAGAGGAGACAGCTGTTAGCCGTGACAGATGAAGGGGAGCCGACAAGAGGCAGGGTCGCACAACAGAGAGGCAGAGAGGGATCAAATCAACTAAGTGAGCACGGGAGAGGACGGGCCGGGGAAGAAGGAAGTGAGGATGACAAGGTGCATGCAGAGGAAGAGCATGTGGGGAGATAAGATAGTGCAGATGAAACCAGAAGGGGAGGACGGAGAAGAAGAAAGGTAATTTGAGAGAGCGCAGTAGAGGAGGTTGAGGCAGGGCTGACAGTGGGCCATTCATCCTCCATGCTAGAGGAGACAAACTGCTGGCAGAGGAGGACAGGCCCCATAAATCACTCTGGAGCGCGCACACACCCACACCCACACCCACACGCAGACACACACACACACACACACACACACACACACACACACACACACACACACACACACACACACACACACACACATACACACACACACACACAGTAAAACTCAGCCATGACCACACACAAACCCACAAGAACTAAAAGTACACACCTCCTACAGCTTATTCTGGCCAGGCCAGGTTCTGCTTTTACTCTCTGGATGTGTTTCTATCCGCAGGACTCTCTGCTCTTAAATTCAGTTTTAGGTCGTTTTAGAACTGGGTATGTAGTGAACTGACTCTGACTCAACATATCCCCTGTATTCACCAGCCTTCAGTAAGTAACAATCTGTGGAGCTTCTGAGTATTATCCAGATGCAATGTGTGAAAACTGAATAACATTTTTAGTTTTAGTTTGTTTAGGGGAAAATGTAAAGAATGTTCTCTGAAGCTGCGTTTCCATTATTGATGTGCAGAAATCTTTGTCGATGCTCAACATGTTTGAATGACACAATTTTTTGTATGAACTATGCTCTGCTGTGAGCTGCACATTGTCTGAAAAAAAAACACAAACCGTCATCCTGTTACCACTTCCTGTCGTCTTCTTTGTTGTTTCTGCCAGTAGTAACATCCAGTTGACTCGTGTGATGTGAAAGAGTTTTGTTACGGCCAAAATAGCCACCTCATCCTAGCGCAAAATCTTTTAGTGAAAAATGTGTTATTTTAAAATTGCCATGTTTCCACTAAGCAATTTTTTTTTTTTTTTTGTAATTTTAATTTGCGCAATGGAAACCCAACCAGAGAAAGAGCTGAAGCTAAAGGTTTTTCTTTTAATTTAGGTCTAGAAACTGATATGGTGATGAAAGAAAGTTGATTTTTGACTTCTGCATCGACTTTGACAATATTTTCAATCGTCAAAGACCCAATGAAGACCCACTTTTAGCTAGACGGTAGAGTCCGTCAGATTGCCAATTAAACTGTTCTGGTTTTCCACTGAGCTCAGTGAAGGTTTGGATCTTTGATGCTGAATCTTTGTTCCTCTGGTTCTTGTTTTTTGCTGATTATTTCCAATAAAGAACTCTTCTTTGTTTCTTTGCTCAGTGAGCAATTGGAGCTATTTCTTTTAATTTCAACCTGCATGTTTTTCTGTTGTTTTGTGTGTGTCCTAAAACAGTTTTCCTCAAAAAGACCAAACACTACCTGACGCAGCCTGATGTAGCCCAAACTTTTATGACATTACTAATCCTTTCCTGTTCTTAAGAATGAGAATATCTTCTCCGGTTCAAATTTGTGCTATTACTGAATTATTCAGATTTAAAAACTATTTCTATTAGCACTTTAGATCCACTTGCTGCAGTTGGTTTGTGTTTTTAGTCGTAAAATAAGCACTCTTTTACTGTTTTTGCAGCTCTATTTCTGTCTGCTAGGAATGCATGTAACCTTTGGATTTTCCGCTCGGGGTCCGGTAATACTCTGCTGGCGGCTGGCGCTCATTCCCTCCGTCTCTCTGTGGCTGCGGCTGGCAGCTCGGACCGATCCGCTCGCTCTGTGTGGGTTCTGCCTGTCTCAAACCTCCTGCTTCCCTCCTCCGCCCACTGATGGTGAGGAGTGCCAGTTCCTCTTCGCCTAGCGTAGCCTTGACCCCCGCGCTGACACACACAGTGTGTTTTGACAGCGAGCCACACTCTGAACACGCCGGTAGGTCAGGTCAGGGAGTGGCTCCCCTCGTGTTTTCACTGGAGTTGAGAACGGACACTTTGTTGTTATTCCAGTGGTTATTGAGCTCATTCCTTTCAGGAACAATTAATTAAACGGGATAAGGATGCGGCTCTTTTGGTGGTACAAGAAAAATCTGCTTCTGATCTTCTCTAAATTAAATTTGGATCTTTCTGGAAACTTATTCTTTTTTTTAATCACACCAAGATTTAAAAAAATGCATGAATACAAATACTGGATTGTTTGAATCAAATTTGTTGACTCTTGATGTAGGAACGATGCTCTGGATTTATATGAACCCTGCATTTAGATGAAATCACAGTTTTCATGTGCTGCCCTTCTACAGGTTGTTCCCCTGCCTGACCCTCCTAAAAAAATCTAGACACACCATGGATCTGCAAACACAAATTTGCACCCATTCTTTTTTAATTTAGAGAACTATGAGCACAAAGTGCATAAGACATGGATAATTAAATTTTGGAAAGCGAGGGACGTTTTATTTCCATGTTATGTCCCGTCTCTCGCTTCACAGTCGAGCCCAGAGCATTAAACATCTTGTACTTGCCTGTAGTTTAATGTGAGCAGGTTTGTATGTGAGCAACTTGTTTACAACAAACAGTAAATCCTTTGTGTGACCCGGGTTGGGCTTTATGTAACCTTGAAACAACTTCTCCTCTAGCAGCAGCGTGGGGAGTAAATGTGAATCACATTTACAGCCTTGCTAACAGTGGAAGACATTGTGTTAAATGTGTAGCGTGCCGCATTAGTGCTGCACTGCTATAAACACAGGAAGTTGGCTTGACGAGCAAAAATATTCACACACCTTGAACTTATTCAATAGATACTTCAAGGTATTTTATTATAAACAATTCATAATTTAAAAAATGGACCCCAAAAAGTCAACAAACAGGTGAAGGATGATGAAGTTATGGAGCTGGATTTCAAAAAATACAATCAAATGAAATAAAAATCTGAATCTGAAAAGTAGTTTAACATTTTTTCAGTTTCAAATCTTTTTTTTCATTTTTCAAATAATTTTTTGTTTCACATCTTTCTTTTCCCAGTTCTAACAAATAATCTTTTTAAAAAAATGTTTTTTTTGACAAATTTATGGCCTCAATTTAGCTCCATAGAGGCATACAAGCAGGGTTAAAGGTCGTAAAACAAGTTGTAAGTTGAGCTTTGTTCAATCCATTGGATGAAAATTAAAAAACACTTTGAGTAACAGGAAACCAACTCCGTAGATCGCTCTCTTTTACGTACCATGAGACACGGTGGAGGCGGCATCATGCTGTGGGGATTTTGCCAAAGTTTGTGCTACAAAATACATCATAGCGCCTCAACGCAAATACACACCCCACTTTGTATTTATGTACTTAGAAATTAATATATGTATTTTTCTTCCACCTTAAATGATGCTTTGTTGGTCACATAAAATGCCAATAAAACACATTAAAGTTTGTAGAAATGTGGAAAAGTTTAAGGTATGTGGTTACTTTTTCCAGCGCGTTGTATGAAATTTTCTAACTGAGATTTATTCCCTTGTAATCTAAACAAACAGCCTCTCAAGGGATCGGAAACCCATAATTGTACATAACATATAAATCTCATTACGAGCTGATGGACTCTAAAAACGCCAGAGCTTTAAAAATTTAGTTTCATCTGATCCATCTTTGCTGTTCCACTTCTTGTGCACACAAAGGGAGCATTTGAACAAAATGAACAAAGGAAATATTGTGTATGTATGTCATTATGTGGTGATCACGATGTATAGATTTTGTGTATTAAAAGCCTTTAAATGGAGACAAATTGTGTAATTAAAACCCAGAAGTCATGTTGGAGCCAGTTTTTAAATTCTCTCTTTTAACATTCTTTGCTTAATCTTTCGGTCCTTCTTTCTCTTTCTGTTCCACAGTTTAGGTTACGTTGACAATTATTTATATCTCTAGTGCTCTTTGGCATTTAGTGTTTTCACACTGCTAGTCGCGGTTCGATTGGGGACCAAAACGCTGCACCTTGTCAAACAAACCAAATCCTTTGGAAAATCTGTTCACCTCCTCGCCTGTGGGGGCGCTGCACCAAGAACCACTGAAGAAAACACAAAATCCTCTGAAGAAGACACTGAGTGCAACTTTCTCCTTCAAGAGATGTAAACAAAAATGGACTAGCGTCAGACTTTAGGGGTTGTATGATTTATCTTTTATCTTTGGTAAAAGTCTATTTGTCATTTTTTCCGCTAGTCATAGATTCACACGTTTGTTTTGGTTGCATTTACCCAGAATGCCCTGCTTTTGGAGCAGTCTCCGGTCCGCTTGGAGTTCACGTATGCATTCGAACCAAACCAAGATCTTGGCTTTTAGTCGACGCTCGTGACCTGTTGTAAGAAAAATGGACGGATGGTTGACGGTACAAAGTTTTGCTTCACATTCAACCTTAAGTGCCAAAAGTTAGTTGCGTTATTTTGACTTGCCAAACGAGGTCATTACCATTAGTAAGACATGCACTGTAACCAATTGACACTAAAGAAGAACAAAAAAGCTTTTGATAAAGACGACGAATACGGAAACAGATCAAACTCCATCAGTCAAAATAAACGAGCTACAAAATATGTTTGACTGATTTGTTGTTTGATGTCAAACATGTCGCGATGGATGGCTAAATTAAGTTTTCGGTTCATTAATTTCCACAAGCCCTCGCTAATCAACAACAGACAGGAAGGACTTTATAACTGTTTGCCTGTGCGGTCCCAGCCAATTACGGGCTTGAAAAATGGGGGAGACAATGAATCAAATCTTTAGTATGGTGGCAGACATCAGATTGCAGAAGGCTGCAAAACAAATATGTCACTGTCATTTAGGCTGTACAGCAGGCATTTAGAAGATTGCATTAAGTTGATGGCTGAGCTGAATAGCAAGCTAAGCTAATGTGGAACAGAGCCTCTGGAAACTTTGTGTGACAGAGCGGGAGGTGGAGGGGTGGAGACGAGATGATTATCAATACCCTACCCTTCATTTTTTTTATCAATTTTAATTATTTTTTTCTTTTCTCCCACTGTTTTGTCTTTTTTTATTTTTTTAAAATTTTTTTTTAAGCATACAGGTTGACCTGAAGGGGAAATGAGGACGAAGAAACAGAAACAGATGAGACATGATATTTAAGTTAATAACTCAGAAGGAGAACGTACTTACTAAAGAGAAAACTAACACATTTTAGTGCTGGGTGATTAATTCAGTTTAAAAATTTGCATTTTTTGTCCAATATTTATACTATGTCTATTCACTGCTTTCTAAAGGAGCTAGAAGCTAAACAGAACAGAACAGAATCTTCTGAACAGAATCTTCTGTTCTGAAGATGTACACATGACTTTGTTTGGTATTGATGCACCATTGTGTTGGAGTGCCTTGGATACACAGAAAAAATACAGTGCAAACGCAGAGAGTATTTTAATGTAGCGAATAAATTTGCTGCATCAGAACTTATTCGGCAGTAGCTCATTCTCACCATCATCTTCAACCTTTTCCTACTACAAAATCCGCAAATTGTCACACTTGAATGAGCTTTGCCCAAGAGAGAAAAGGAATAGCAGGTGTCCATTCCAAACACGATAAAGTATTAAGAGCCCACTGTGTTTTACATCGAAATGCAACTTTAGGACCCAAACGAAGCCGATATCACTTCGATGACATACAGTGAGTAGGGCGCAGTCAGATGCAGAGTTTGTGGATCAATACCCGTCACAGCTCAGGCCTGCTGTTATCTGTAAAGCAGCCTGCTTAGAAAGATTATGACTGCACTGTGGGTGTCGAGCCGCAAGCGCTTAAAGAGTGTTGGTGCGCACGCACAAAAAGGGAATAAATTACAGGGTAATGATATTAAAAGCACAAAGTCGTTAAGATGCCAAGTTAAGGCACAATAAATCCAGTCATGGCTTCTACAGCCCGTCCCCACACAGGGTAATTAAATTAGATTTATAAGCCATATTACATCAGTGCAAGATACTTCATCCACCCTCAGCTCCTGCGTCGTCCCTCCGTTCTGCCCTGCTTTATTAGACGTCTTGACAGCTGGCAAAAAATATGGCCGAATGTTTCAGGTCCCGAGCTGCGAGAGCTCTGCGCCGGGTACTCTGTCTTTTGGTGGTGACAGTGGTGTCTGCCGGTAATTTATGTAGCGCTCCACTTCTCCACAGAGCGAGGTAGTAGCAGGACTGCTTAGGGTGCAGACAAAAGGGTTTATCTCCTCAGTCACTTCAGCACCGTGGCCCACATCGCATCAGAGACATTTGTCCCCATTCACCACAGCGGGACGCTTTGGACACTTCCAATAGCAACAAACGGGGAGGAAGGGAAACCTTGTTCCGTCTTCTGTTTGGTCCATACCAATGCTAAGAGGGTACGGGTAGGGGAGCTGATTTTTTTTTTTCTTGATTATAGCAGAATGAAATGTGGAATAAAAGTGCCTTTAAGCAGATTCTGATGTGTATTCGGAAAAATATTCTAACACACTACAAAAACACCAAGTTCAAATCTTTCTGCTACAGGCGGGTAGATTTATATATCGAAACATAATAACATGACATGTTTTTTATTATCAAATGTCAACACTGTCTTGTGAAAATAACTTATACAGACATCATTTGCCATTTTTGAGGAGTTTCATTGTTGTACGAGGAGTTTATCATTACAAGCTAAAGGGGCAGCATTACAAAAATTTTTTACCCTTTTTTAGTTCTACATCAGGTTATAATGTTATTCCTTCATCAAAAACATACCTGAAGTGTTGCTTTAATTCTTTCAGGCATGTTTGATAAATCCTTTTGTCTCCCATAGCAACCATTTAGCTGTGAAAATAAACCTCCAGGATGTAACTAGCTCCGCCTTCGAAGACGAAGCTCCTACTCGAAGCTGCAGCTTCCAATTTTCTGAGCTTCTGCCTCCCAGAGCAACAGTGACTCCTTCAGACTAGCCAGCAGCAATTAGCAAACACCTTGTGAAACTGCACATAGCTGAGTTCATTATACAAACTACTTCTCAGTGCAACGCTGGTAAAAATGATGTTAAAGGGTTAATGGGATGACTTTCTGAGAGCGGAGTTTCAGAACGAGGAGGAGTTTTTTTTTTTTTAAAGAGACAGAGGCCCAATTCTTTTGTTGTATTTGATACATGCATCATTTTTACTGCGACGGAAGGTAACATAGTTACTTCATAGTTGCATTTTATGGCACAATGTGTCTGGAAACCACATAATGCTGTCCCTTTACTTAGTTCTATACTTTCTTCTCTTCCAAAATGCTGCAGTCTAGTAATAAAATATACATATCAGAAAACTTGAAATCTCCTTTTCCACTATTGTTGGTCTTGAACCAACCACTTAACTCTCCCGATTCTCCAAACAGAGATCACTCAGACTGATAAGACGCTGACTGCTAGTGACAACTCGGCAGGCCGCCACCAGAACCGACCCAACGTCTCTCTTCAAACCTGTTGCCAAAGGTCATCCCACTCCGGCCGGCCCGGGTCTTTAAATTTACAGCCTTGTGCTGCAGCTTAAACATCGCTTCATCCTTAATTAACGCCACTAGAGATGATTGAAAATCTTGTAATGAAACAAGATAAAGTTTGTTTTGTCCACGCCTCATAAATAAGTCGGCATGGATAAATATTAGTAAAAAGTGAAGTGATATAAATAATAAGCTGTAAAGCAAAGAGACTGAGAGACGCGGTCGGGAAGGAATCCAGACACGCCGAGATTTAGCAGTCACAAGATTTACCGTGGGTAGAAAATAAACATTTTCTCATTATGGATTTCGGCGTGCGGGGGCGGACGCTTATCTGGCGGCATCTGACTCAATTACAAAAAATAAAAATAAAAACAAGAATAATGGCATGTGCATGACGAAAAACATTTGGAAGCTTAACCAAAACAGAATTGAAAACTGATGATTAAAACTCTTCACACACAAGACAGAAACACTGAAGCACATGTTTAAAAAAAAAAAAGGCAGATAAAATAAAAGACATGTTTAAGATTAAGGGGACTGGAGTTCAGCCTGGTGTGGTTGACTTTAATGAGCTGTGGCACTTTTATTATCATTATTAATTAGCAGTTTTCAAGCACCAGGGTGCGATCAATAAGGTGGAGTGAAACAAATTTCAATGGGCCGTTGGAATCAATCAGAAAGACTTTTTATCTACATAACTGCCACTGCGCTGCGCTCGTTAGGCACAACGGGGGGAAATGAAAGATTTGCAGCATTTTTAATTGGAACGACGTGACTGAACAGACATTTTTCTTCTTCTCCTGTGCAAGACTAATCTCTGAAATTTTTCGCTTTGTTTTGCCCGTATTGGTTTCTTTCTCTTTTTTTTTTCTCCCCCTCCCTCTTAACAGGCGCTCGCATTATAGGACACATTTCACTTGACGATGCGTGGATCACACCACACATGAACACTTGCACCCTAATCCACCTCACCTCTTAATCAGACAAGCATTAAAATTGGATTAGAGACTATCTGCTGAAATTCCACATTTCCAAGCGGGAGATGCGGTCCTTGTTTACAAAGCTGTGATTTTTTTTTTTCCCTCTTTGGGAAGCAACAAAATCCTTCAGATTGGAAATTGAAGCCACATTCCAGTGTATCTAAATGCGGTCTCTATAGTTTCCATACTGTAAGCATAAAATTATAGAGCTTTGCATTGTGCAAGCATGCAATCGGTGTTTCTTGATGAATTGTCAATGAAACGTTGCTGTAAGATTACCTAATGGTGGAAATGGAGAAGAAGGGGGTAAAAAAAGCTTTGTACAAGAATATCACAATGATTTTTATGGAGTATTTTAATTTTAGACACGTGAACAATATTTTTCTGTCCATAAATGACGAGAACAAATTTAGCAAATATCGGTTGCTTTATTGCCTGGTGATTGCAGAGAAAGATGTACTTGGTGCTATAAACCTAGCTTAGCTGACCATGAGAGTTTGAGCTTTTCCTCTGAACTACATCCCCCACAATGCTGTGTGGCTCTATTCTATTTATCGTCACCTTCCTAAAATAATTGTCTAAGTCTTTTTTCTCTTTTTGTGCCAAAAGTGATTAAGGCAAAAAAAATATATAAATAAAATCAACCAAAAAACACTTTTGCCAAAAAAATGACATTGGCCATTATTTTAGGAAGGTGACAATGTTAAGTATTGAATAACATATCAGACATATTATATATTTATTGATCACTTGTCTCTGTCTGGTTTTATATCATTACTGATTTATTGTCCAGCCCTGGCACATCAAACTGATGGTGTTTAAGTCAAAAGTCATAAATTACCATCAGCAGTGTCTTATTTATACATATTTTTATCCAAATTTCAAAACATATTCAACGATTAATTTGAAGCTTGGAAGATTGTTGTATAAAATGTGTTATTTTCTTAGTGTTTTTAACCATCTATGTATTCCTTCAGTTCATCTTTTCCATCCTGACCACTAAAAATAAAACATGACATAGTTAATGTTTATTAACAAATGATCTAATATTCAAATAAACTGAATATTTATAAATCATATTGGGACTGTGTTTTAGTACTTTTAGGCAGTAAAATGTGAAAATGAACTAAAATCCTTGGCTCGATTTGATTTGTAGAGTTTTAGCCAAAAATAGAAAACTTTTTTTTTTCGGTGTCCTTTGGTTTCTTTTTACTTTGGTGTATTTACGGCTACTTCTCCACCTCTCTTTCTCTCCCTCCGTTCCCTCCTCCATCTCCCACTCCGTGGTCTCTGCTCTCATGGTGGAGGGCTACTTAGCACACAACAGTTAATACCTGTCTAATTTATTAGCCTCCTGCCCCAGCCCTGAAGGGCCATTAGCAACACACACTGACACAGCAGCCCGGCCTGTGTCGTAATTTATTGTCTTATTACAGTGCTGCAGCGGCATCAATTAATTATCCATTAAAGCGCTGCTGTCTCAGGATTTATGGAGGGGACTATGAGGGCTAGATGGAGTTGGAGAGGGATGGTGAGAAGAGAGTGATGATGAAGAAGGTGAGGAAGGAAGAGGAGGGGACGAGCGGGAGCGAAGACGGATCGTTGTTTTTGGTGCACTTTGGTTAAAACATCGGATGACAATAAAGTGAACTGTGAATGCTTAAAGTTAAAGAAATATTTCATTTAGAGGTTATAGATGATGATTAAACCAGATGTGTATGTATAGAAATAGAAGTAATGCATAATTTATTGCAAAAATCCATCAAATTGTCTCTAAAAACCTCTAATTTGTACATCTTCTTAAGCCAGAATCTAGAGCAGAATTTGCACTAGAGTCAAAGTGTGACCTTTGCACAAAAATAGATCCACCTATGCCCTTAAAACACGAATCTGTGGCACAAACCAATAGCAAAGCTTTCTCCAGCACTCCCTCCATCTTTCTCCACAATGAACATTTTCCACTGAAGCACAATTTGTCCCGAAAACAAAAAAGTGTTTCCCGGCATCGACAGGGAGAATGGATTGCTTCCATTACGTCGTACAAGAAACACATTCTGTTGAGATGAAAGGCTTGTGAATTATAGCAGACAGAGTCGCTGCTAACAAGTCTGGTGATCCGGGGCTAATGAGGTGCACATTTGCTAACTACATCCTGACTACGTGACAAATCAAAGCCGCTCAAATGGGTATCATCATCACCACCGCGGTCGTCGGCGCAGCGTGGCGGCCTTCGTTTTCTGCACCGATCCACATTTGGCTGAAAAGAGCCGGACGTTGGTGCAAGCCGGACAAGGCACTGATGAGGCTGATGGAAATGGGCTAAAATAATAGTTCATAAAGGAGTGGATTGGACACGTTTAGTTAATCGCTCTGGGTTTTTGAAGTATGGTTTGGTGAAAACCAGGCCAAATCCAGATTACGTGGACCCAGAGGTTGAAGGAACAGTATCAAGCAAAACTGACTTTTTTTTAGCTTTACATCATGCTATGATGTTGTTCTGTTATCAAAAACATACCTGGAGTTTTACCTTGATTCTTTGAATGTTTGAGAATCCCTTAATTTTGTGTTTATGCTCACGGGATTCCTGGTACATACATGAATACTCGATTCCAGGGACTGTCATATCAGACACAAGCGATGTGCTTTGGCCTTTGGGCAGCAGAAAAACAAAAGCCAAAGCATCGACTTTTCACTTGAGATAACAGCTGTAGAAGTCCACTGTCTCAGACAAGCCATTAGCTTCAACCTCCCAGACCAACTAGCCTGGATTTATGCTAAACGAAGATGCTAAGAGTGGTGTATACTGCTTAACTAGACCCTTGACTTCAAAATTCCCAAACTATCCCCTAAATACCTACTTTGGAACAATAATCCCAGTCATGTCTCATAATCAAGAAAAAGCTGTAGATGTTTTCATTCGACCAACTTTCAGTCATTTCAGGCGTTCAAGAAGCACCAAGGTGGCTGCAGCATGACTAAGAAATCCCCTGAATGCAACTGTTCTCAAACCCAACAGGGATGAATCATAGTTGTTGGGCCCGACTCCACAAACAGCCCCACCCAGCTCTTTTCCATCAGCAGCCTATTCCTAACCTTGTAATTAAACGTCAACTCTCATCTTTCATTTCCCTCCAGCCAAAACCGGCTTACTGAATTCCTTTTCTGCTACGCTCTTACCCTTTACCTCTCAAACCCTAACCGCCGTTTGCTGCAACAGAGGCGCTTATTCATGCTGTGCCCACGTATAGACATGGCTGGTACAGCAGCAACCACATGCTTTTAGCACCAACATTTTAATTTTTGTGTTTTTTGTAATATATTAATAATTTTTCAGTTTGCATTTCCAATTGAATATAGCCAAAACCATTTTCTTGAGTTGTAACTCTGTAACACTGTTATGTGACAAACTTTGATGTTGAGGGGGACAAAAAACTGCTGAAAACTGCAAAAATCAACATGCGTTTGTGTGGCCAAGCACAAATTTATGTTAAGATCTTTAAAAATAACTCTGGCATGGTTTAGATCAGTGTTTCTCAACCCTGGTCCTCACCTCACCGCTCCCCTGTCCTACATGTTTTAGGTATTTCCCTTCTGCCACACCTGAATTGTATCTCTGGGTGATTAACAGGCTTCTGCAGTACTTGATGGTCATGCAATCATTTGAATCAGCTGCTCTGGAATAGAGGCACATCTAAAACATGCAGAGCAGGGGGGGTGGTGAGGACCAGGGTTGAGAAACACTGGTTTAGATCAAAAATGCTCTACATATTAAAATGGATAAGTCTTGAATCAAACTGAAAAGCCTGGGCTCAAAAATTGATGTTCACAGGTCGTTTTCGTTCAGTCTGAAAATGTTTGTCTCTAGCTTTTCAGATCAGCTGACGCCTTACGTTTGAAAGCCACGTGTCATTTTCCTTCCACTCCACAATTCAGTCCAACGTCGTTCTGATCTGTCACTATTAAAACCACTACTGAAGCCTGTACATCGTCACTGAATCTCGTCGGGTCCTGCTGGCGTACACAAAGTCAGCATCCATTTTAGCTGCAACATCATCTGTTTTCCACAGCGTGAGAAAATGACAGTGTGCTGTGTTGCTGTGCGTAATCTGTGAAAATGTGCGACTTGTAAATGAAAGCAGTTGGTGTTTCTGGTTTTTATGATGTCTCTGGGAGCTTTTGAATGCACCGGGAACCAACATGCAGAACTCATTTATAACAAGTTTCATGTCTTCAAACACAACGTACGTAAATCTTAAAACAAATACTTTTTAAAAAAACTTGACTGATTTGAGAAACATTACCATTAATTCACTTGTAAAAAAAAAAAAAGGCTAAGCTTGTATCCTCACTGTTAAGCTTTCGAGAAAGTCCTCAATAGTCACATAGTGTCTTATTCTATCATCCATATTCAAATATTTATGCATTAAACATTAGGAATACTTCACATGATTCATACACTGATAACTTTAGTGCATATTTATAAATTAGAGCTACATCTAGAAATTTACGAACCGTGGTCTGACTGGTGACTGGGTGGTCTGAGACCGAAGGACCCTGCATGGTCAGGCAAAGTCAAACTGTCGATGTGCGGTCTTGTGGTTTGCGGGATGCTCGTTTCTGCACACACCATTCAAGGTCCACAAGATGCTCTGTGCCAAGTTCCTGTGAAGCCCCTCCCGTTGCTGTGTACGTCAGCGGTGTTTTAGACCACAATAGGTGTGGTTTAGACGACTATTACGGGTTCACAACTTCGGAGGAGAAGGGAATTATGATTGATGAGCTGGAAAAGTCTCATTTTATTTTCCATTTTATTGGAAGCCAATAAAGAGAACAGTAATGAAGCAGAGGGAGTCCAGGGTTTCGGTCCAACAGATGGGTTAGCAAGATGCACTCTATCTATGATCAGACGACCGCCACCCGTTTTGGTGACCTTGTTGATCGGGTCACGCTGATCACCGAACCAAACTAACATGATCTCTGAGTTTAGCTCCTCGGAGCTCACAAACTCTTGTTGCTGCTGGTTATAAGCAGGGGTGAAAGTAGGCGGGTACGGTCGGATACTCAGTACCCCTAAAAGATTTAGCGAGGGTACGCAGTACCCCCCTACTTTCACCCCTGTGTATATATATATATATATATATATATATATATATATATATATATATATATATATATATAATTTTATTTATTTATTTTTTTCGTAGTACCCCCAAGAATTTAAAACTACTTTAACCCCTGCTTATAAGTGGGACTTGCCCTCTGTATCTTCTGTTTTGTCACAAAATTCTCCCAAACTGCACAATGGCTTTGCATGCAGCAGGCACCGAAAAGTTTAGGAGAGCCCATTTTGAAATCTGTTCTTTCTCCAGTCTGTAAATGCGCCACACCTACTTCACATGAATTCATACTTTGGTGTGAAAGTTCTTATCGAAGGAAGAAGAGTCAAAACAAATGATTTTGTTGTTTTTTTTGGTATTCAAATGCAGAGTTGGTTGTTTCATATCCAACTTTTTAAGGTACAAAATGAGTCTTTTTACAAGGGATGACATTTTGTGCCTCCCTTGGGAATGTTTCATCTTTCTAAACTTTGAACTCTTGGGACATGGTGGATTAAAATAAATGTTAGTCTTTTGGAAATCTCATAATCTCAGGAGGTTAAGGGTCTTTATTATCTACGGAGCAAACACAGATTAATGTTTACAGTTAGCTTTGACATTCATACTAAACATGCTAATTGCTAATAAAAGATGCTAAAGATGGCTTAAAACGTCCAACTTTAAACCACTGAGTTTTAAAAGTACGTGCTTCACCACTGTTTCTAATTCAAATATTTAATCACCGCTTGTGGCAATAAGGATATAATAGCATTATATCATTATTTTAATTCTTACAGAAGTTAGTTTGGGCTTCCCAAAGCTGACTCAGTTTGAGGGTCTAAAGGAGCTAATGAATAATTCTCTTCACATGCTCCTAAAACAGCAAATATCCAGATAATCTTTTGGAAACCATTGATTTTTCCTGATGTTGACACAGCAGTTTATGAAATCCTTTAGATAAAGGCTAAAAATGTATTTACTTACGCTTTCTTTAATTTACTAGTATAATAACTGAAACATTATTGATTTCCAATCTGAAATGTAACATTTGTCAGATGTTCTGTCATTTAAAGCACTTTGAATTGCCTCGTTGCTTCTACCCTGGTCTGGTCTTAAAGTGGATCCTCGACCCAACGACGTATTTATTCTGGAAGGTTAGTGTGTTTGCTGTTCTTTCCATCTCTACCCAAGGGATTCTGGATTATTTTGTGTTCTGCGCAAAGCAACATTTTTGTTTCCTTTTCCCCATTAGACGTCCGAAAGGTCCTAGGCTAAAATAAAACCGCTCTTACTTGCGAGCACACACCCAAGCGACATAAAGGGAATTCAAAAGTTTGGAAAAGACCATTGTCTTGTTTTGTTTCACTTTTCAACCAAACCAACCCTGACACCAACAAACCCATCATCAGTGTTTCCACGACAACAGCCTTATCGTGGTCAGAGTTCACGTTCATACAAATGTGATTCCTGTGCCATTGGAATCTGTTTTCATCGCCTCGGAGAAACAGCCGCGAACACAATCGCCGCACACTTTGAATGTCCTTGGGAGGGAGAATAAAGCCAGCCAAGGAAAAAAAAAAAATCTGTTAGTTTTCTTTCCTTCACACCTCAGTTTCGGGCCACGGTCCCCAGGGTGATGCAGACAGGAAATGGGAATGACTGCTTCCTGCCTGGGCCAGCTTTGAAGGCAGCGCATGAGGGACGATCCCACGGCGGAGCAATGTTCCTGCGCTTTCACCGGGGTCTTTGTAATGTCTGATTTACAGCTTCCCCCCCGCGCTGTTTCATCTATGATTTAATGTTTCCTGGTCAGATGGCTATCAGCGGCCTTACATGTCCGCTCTGGTCCTGCAGGACACCCACCACATGGAAATAAAGCAACACAAGCTAGCTTTATAACGCAAAACTAACATTCCATGATACTTTTTCTCCCCTCTTAATAGTTTACAACTGTTAACCATTACCTCATATTGAAAACAATTTTTTTTCCCCAGGTAGCGTTTACTGAACAAAAAACCTTTATTTAATAGGTTGGAATGTTTCCGTACACTAAAAGAATTTGGAGTGCTTTCCCATCGTTTCACTGCAACGTTTGTCACACAGATGTTCCTGTTAATACTCAGCACTTTCCCTGCTCTAACCTTTGACCTCATCCCTTTCCTAACCTTCAACCTCATCCTGAACTCTGTCGTAATTCTTTAAAACTATAAATCCCAAACTAACCTTAAATAAAGGTTGAGGTGATTCAAAGTTCAGCCCGATTTGTTGTGCTTCCCAGGTCTACACAGTTATTTTGTGATGCACCTTTTTGTTCCATCGCTACATCCCCAAATTTTATGTTTTTTTTTTTTTTCTCGATGTTCCCATTGTATTCATCACTCTATTGGGTTCAGCTCTGTTGACACAAAGCAAAAAATTTAAAATTAAAAGTGTAAGGAAAGTTTTTAAAGTTTGAGATTAATCTAGTCATCATCACCTTAAAATTAAAAGTGCCATTAATCTTTAATGCAGGAAGAGGAGATGTTGAAAATCATCAGAAAAGAGAAAAAAATATTTTTAGAAAACAAATATTGCATGTGCAACAGTTTGTTTTTACTTCTGCTCCTTCGCCTTACAAAGTTTGACAACCAAATAAATTGTCGACACATGAAAGACTCCTGCTAGCTAAAGATTTTTAAAAAATCTGTTTAAAGGTATTTAGTTTGGAATATTTCCAGGGATTTAGACTTTTTAATAATTATTTATGACTCCATCAGGTTAAAAGAAAATGCAACGCTTTCAGCACACTTTAGAGTGAAGTTCTGAGCTGCAAAAGGGAAATCAAATATTCAGGTCTGAATTCTTTCATACTAAATGTCAAACTATAAGTGAAAAGCATAAAGTGGAAACCCTGATCCCTTTGTACTAAATTAATTTTGCAGTTCTGTAGAATAAGTGTACTGATGCTGTCACATGTTTGGATTTGCTTTATTTTGCCTTCAGTGTCTACATAGTTTTCGGTCCTGCAGCTAAACACGCTAGTTTAGCGTTAGCATCACACTCTGCCCACACAGCCAGTGTTACTAACATATTACTAGCGTAATACATCAAAATTATATTTATATATGGAACTAGATTTACAAATATTTTCTTACTGTCAGACCAAATATCATCAAAAATGGAAAGGGGGGTAAAAATCTTTTAAAATGCAAGTCCATACCGTTTGGTACTGTTTTGGTACTTTTTGATACTTTCCATTAAACGTTCAATGATTAAACCCTGAAGGATGATCAGTAGAGCTGATTTTCACAAGAAAATTAAAATGTCAAAAAACGGTGAAATGCTAAGTTTTCTTCACACTTTTGAGTAAGAAGTTCTGTTTAGTCTAGAAGTTTACAACATTACAGTGTAACATCAAGTGTCATTATTTATTATTACTGTGAAGAAAAACAAATATATAAACAGCTAAATGGTTGGTTAGCTAGTTAGATATAGTTATTTAATTAGCTAAATAGTTAACTAGCTAGCCACCTAAATGACTAAATATGTAGATAAATAGAAATACAAACATTTATCTGTTTTGTTTGCGTTATGAAGAACAATCATTCCACATGTTGCATGTTGAAATGTATTTTAGCTTAGCCTCATGGCTCCCTCAGTATGCTGTTGACTTTTTCTTGAATATTTTTAGCATTTGTTCTGCTGTTCTCACACTGTGAGCCATCCTTGGGTTGTTTAGTGTTTATGATCCCCATGGTAAAATGTGTATGACAGTGCAGTATATCCTGTGTAGCATGGAAGTGTCCTTTTGTCCAGGGCCAGCCCTTTCCCTATCCCTCGCTCTCATCACGGCAGTGTCTGTTTTTAATCTGGGACAGTGATTTATGAAGGGAGCCAGGGCTGTGTATATCTCCTCACTTCCTTTCATTTCTCAAATGGTTTGTACTCCGCGGGATGATAGATTTATCTACACACAACCCCTGCATGACTAATTAACTCTGAAATATCAGGGCCAGATGTGGAGCTAAAAGACGGGCCCCAGAGTGTGCTTTCTCTCCCACTCGGCCTGACTCGCTGCCTTTTCTAACTGTTGCTCGGGATTTTCCTTCTGATTTCGCCACTTCTCGACACTCAGCTATAATTCAGCCGATAATATGACAACGTGTTTGAGGGGAGAATGTAAATGTTGTACAGACTGAAACAGCAAATTTACTCTGTTGATGGTTTTGATTTTGAAGACAGTTCAAATAAATGGAGGACTTTCTTTTACCGTCTGGGCTTGTTTTACAACTCTTTACAGCTAAGTTATGGCAAACCCAAAGTTATTTTTCGGAATGGTCTTTTAACTACAAAGGCATGCAAGTATCCAGTTTGGTCCTCTGTTACTTTATCACTGTACTTTTTATGAATGCTATAAAACTAAAAACTGATGTTTCAACTATTATACACAGGTTGTGTAATTGTGACTACAAGAGAAAACGGCGCAAAAAAAGTTTTAAAAAACCCAAAAAGTGAGTTTTATCTAAACCTGATACCACAAGAAATCCTATGGTGCGTTCGCGGCAGACATGTTTTGAGCATCAGGCTCGTTTGGTTTTACATTCAAAGTCTATGTGGCGGCGCATCGAGGACCACGGCGTCCTGTTTCGAGGGTCTAGCACGGCGTGATTTGAACCATTTTGAGCGTTTGACGTCCAACACAGACTTTGAATGGAAACCAGAGACGCCTGACGCTCAAAACGTGTTTGCTGTAAATGCATCATTACATCCTTCAGGCCAATACAACAAGCTCCACTACAAAATCAGAGTGAAAAGATAAAAATGTGAACAACAGCTCTAATTTCTAGAAAAAACTGCTCACAAAACAAAATGATGCACATTATTTAGTTGGAGAAAAGTGAGTCAAGATTCAGCTATATATTTTTAAAAAGTCTATTTCTTATAAAAGTTGTAAATATTTCACAAATTGTCCTGAATAAATCTTCAAGTCAGCATAAAATAATGCTGGCAGACCTAACAACTCAGTCCAGTATCATTTTGTATTCATTTGTATTCATTCAGTATCATTCAGTATTCATTTTGCTGCTAGCTAAATAGCATTAGAAGAATATTTTGACCTACACACTGAATGTTTCATCAAACTCAAATTGAATTTTAAAGAATCCCTGTTCAGTGTAAAGACAAGTTTGATCAGTCTAAATATTTTAGGTCTTGTGCTAGAGATGAAAAAATAAACTGTGAAACACCTTTAGCACTGATAGCAGTCCGGCTTTAGCATGGTTAGCAGCTAAACGTCATCCAGCCGTGCCGTTCTCCCAGAGAAAGGGACAAATTAGGAACAAACTAGATCCTAACGTGTCTTTCAACAACTATTACAACAACAAAACAAAAACATGTCTGTATTAACTACTCAAACTATTAGGTGCTAATCTCACTTCCAAAATCCTGAGCTATTCAAGAAAATATTTGAACAAGCAGACATCTAAAAATTTCTAATAAGGAAAATAACATTGTAAAAAAAGACAACAAAACTGTTCAGAAATACTTATTTGTTTTTGTTTTACAAGAAACATGGGGAAATTAGCATAAAGTTTTCATGAACATGCCTTTGTTATATTGTTCCATGCCTCTTCTATGATCTGTTTTGTGAGAGTTAATTGTTAACCTTTCAATCCCACCACACCGAACCTTCATCTTGTGTTAGCTTACCCGTCAGACGCTGTACGATTGAACAGATTATAAGCAGTGGTAAAGACAACGAATCAGTGTTAACCATTTAAAGGGTTAGAATTTGCCCCACCATGTCTCACATATTGCGAGTTAGACAAAAGAGACTTTACAAATTTGCGCAACACAACATGTTCGTCAGAAAGTCTAATTATTTGTTACCTACATCAAAGAGATTTTGAAGCAACAATCGGCGTTTTGGATATTCCTACACGTTGCTCACTCGTTCTTAAAGTTACCTGCATCGCCTTCCTACTTTGAGAAATACATGCAGGCGTGTTAATGATAAACCAGAATAAATCATTTGCAGAAGTTTGTGGCTTTGTCTGCAGTGCCGACTCCAGTTTATCTAGCTATTTCATCGGCTAAGACATCAGGCGGTCTACAAAATGAAGGAAACTCACTCTGCGTAGCAGCTCCATTTCTTTCAATAACATCTTCAATACCCACAAGCAACCCGTCCAACACTGCTGCCTCATTTCACCATAAAATCAAGCACTAACCAAAATGACAGGATCCATAAACTTCCACATTATTGGCTTTTGTTTGCTTTAATTAAAAACAATGTGAGACCAACATGTTTAAATCAAAGAGTCTGTAAAACTGTCGGCTCAAATTTGTTTGGGACGTCCTGATTTTACTCCAACTTGTTTTTCCATTTACTCTGTAGCCTCTCTTAGTCAGCAGCCGGACGCCGGCTACACCCAGGACTGGTTACGGTCCAACAGTGGACCAATGCAGAGAGAAATAAACAGACACCAGGGGCAATTCAGAGCCACCTTTTCATCTAGCATGCTTCTTTTCTAACTGCGTAAGTGACCAACATGTGTTCAGGAAAAGCAGAAAGTCTGCCCAAAGAAGCACCAGCTGAAACTCGAACCAACAACATCTACCATGCAGCCTCTAAATGCAAGAATATGGCAATAAAATGAACTAAAACCCATTTGGGAGGAAAATCCAAGATCCTAATGAGATTCCCACATATGTGTCCTAGAATGGATGAGCTGAGACCATTGCATGAACTACAAAGTGACACATAATTTTCCTAGTTAGGATTTATTTATTTCCCACAAATCCTAAAACAATGAAATGTCAAAGCTGTCATTTTACAGTGTGGTAAAACTAAAAAACTCACTGTTTCAGCATCGCTACATCAGGAAACCCAGATTAAAATCAGAGATGAAGCTCATCTCTGTTTGAGTCTGAAACTTTTGCCTGTTCTTTTCAAAATACAGTGGATTCGATCAAATGTCATAAACATCTCATCAGTCATCAATTATTCGTTATTAGATTAGCCTAAATTTAACAGTGGGATGTTTGTATATTCTGGTCATTGTCTCAAGACTTTGGTTTCCATTACAAATGTGCGCAAAACTTTATCGGTGTCCTGCTAATGTCAAGAAAACACAATTTCGCAAACTCAATTAAAATCGCGTGAAGAAATCTGTTCTTGCGATAAGCCGTCGTCTTCGTTTTTTTGCCAGTGGTAACATCCAGTTGTTGGCCACATGGCTTGTGACACGGAAGTGTTTGATCTTTTGTGAAAAAAACAAATTTTAATATTTCAAACTAATTTCATCCTATTGCATTTTTCGATGTCTGCTCTTGGAGGAGTCGTGATCAACAACTACTTTCTACTGATGGAAAAGACTAAGAAGACGACAGGAAGTGGTAGGAGGACGATGGCGTGGCATGGGGTTTTTTTATGAATAAGGGAATAAGTTTGATCTTTAATTGTGTGAACAAATAGGTTTGTTCACGCAATTAAAGATCAGATTTAATTATGTGTGATCTTTAAGTGCATTTCTTAAGAGAAACATCAATTGCGAAATTGTGTTTTTTCGACATTACTGGACCACCGACAAAAGTTTTGTAATCGAAAGGCAGCTGGAAACATCATCTTAGTTTCTAGTTTGGGAATTTCTCTTAAAATGCTTTTCCCATCCCCTTCACTTTTCCTACTTATCAGTCATAGTGTCTTTTCACCTGTCAGCAATGTGATGTCAATCGTCACTCTGGAAGAAGAAGAAAAAAAAGAAGCAAATGACAGTTCTTAGTATGCACCTTTCTTCTCTCTGTGCTCGTCGTCTTTAACTCCGGGGTTGGGACAGAGGGAAGGAGGTGATGGGTAAACCTCTTCCAGGCAGATCCACCTTAAAAAGAAAACCGCCAGAAGCCCCCCACCCCCCCCCCCCCCCCTGACACGCTGACAGCCTGCTATAAGTGACGTGTGATCTGTACAAATTTCAGGACTAATAAATCTACCTGTCAGAGGAAGGAGACTTGAAAGGGCCGCTGCCCTGCGGCGCGGCTTAAACGCAACTGCTGGTGATGAAATTCTGTAGGTCGGAGAATTACAGCTGTCAGGAAGAAACGCCCACATTGGATCTGATGGCTCGCCTGGCTCCTCTTACAGCCTGCGCTCTAGCTCACAGAACTCGTGCGCTTTTTTTTTTTCTTTTCTTTTTTTTTTCCACATTCTTAAACGTGTTAGAGACTAACTTCTCAGAAAGTGGCGTGGGAAATAATATATATATATATCTCCTACGTACAGCAAGATATTTTCTGAACAGTTGTTTTATTTATTTTTGTTGTTGTTGTTCCTTCTCGCAGCAGAGCCAAACGCTGGAACAAAGCTAAATCATAAAGCACACAGCTGTTTTGCCTTTTCATCACAGAGCAGCTCGATTTTTATTGTCGCTTTGAAGTTCAGCCAGTGAGAGACATATTCACTGCGGGTCCATGACAGCTATAAACATCAGTTCACCCGTTCCATCATCTGAAGAGAGAGGCATAAAACAGCTGAGCGTGTTGCTGTATTTATGGGTAAACGACTGGAAAAGCCATTGCTCTCTCTAATCTGTCATAAAGTAGATTTATGGGTGTGCGCTGTGAGAATCTTGTTCGGTCTGTGTATTGACTCATCTCATGCACACAGGTTCCATAAGGCCAGCCACTGTCCTTACTCGACATCAGCGCTATCAGCTAATGAGAGGAATTGTATTTTTATTTTGTGAAAACTAGAGATTTACTGGACATTAGCTGCGTTTTCATTACAAATGTGCACATTTGTAATCTAAATTATGCTAATGTCGAAAAAAAAAGAGCCAACTTTGTAATTGCGGTGTTTTAACATGCTTGAATGACTTTTTATGAACTGTGGATGCTGTGAGGCCTCTGCTGGAGCCAGCTGTACATTGTATAAAAATGACTAAAGCAAACCACGATGCTCCTACTGCTTCCTGTTGTCGTCTTTGCGGTTTTCGTCAGTAGTAACATCCGGCTGTCGATCACGTGACTCGTGTGATGTGAAATGAAGTGTTTGCATTTCAGTTTTGCAAAATATATCTATTTTGATATGGCCGAAAAACCACCTCATCCTAGTGCAAAAACGTTTTGTTGAAAAATGTGAATTTTTACGAAATTGGCATGGGTTTTCTTTGAGCAAATGTATTTCCATACTACTGAGATTGTGGAAATTCACGTAAAATCAACTGATAGCTGTGCTTTTTGACGATGATATGTAATTGTGAGATTATTGTACATTTTCCACAGAAATGTTCAAAAACACAAGGATTAAATGACTCACTCCCACCTGCAGATGGCAGTACGTCGTTCTTTTACTACACTGCTTCCTCAGCCTTACTTGACGTCAAGTTATGGTCCATGATCGATGCGGCGAGTAGAAAAAGTCACATTTACTGACTTGTTTTTTTTTTTTTTTTTTGAAGAGAGTAAATTACAAATTTGTGAAGGCACTTTGACCACCAGTTATAAGCAACTCTCAGCAGAGCACATTTACGGATAATCAAGAAACTTCCCAACTCAAAAATATGACCTAAAAAAAGCTTTACTAAATCTCATGCTATGCCATGCAGGCGCTCCGATGAAGACTGACTTACCTCGACATGGTGAACGCTTGAAGCACCTTAAGCTGATGCCAGTGTGACCAATTTTCTGATTAATTCAGCTAAAAAATGTGGCCAGATTGTGCAAAACACACAGCAGATAAACATTGTCACTGATCATGCTAAGACTTGGCCGTCTGCTCTCCGTTTACCGAGAGTAAACATTTAGATTTTGCATCACATGTGCAACAGCATTGAAGATGAAACGTTCCTCTGCTCTTCCATGTCTCATAGATGTTTAGAAATAATCCTGTTATTCCTTCTGCTTAACAACAACAACATTCTCAGCTGTGTGAATGAAAGCGAAATAATAAATATCTGCCAATAAAGTCTTTTATCCCACAGATATGAACATTTTTTGGGGGTTTTAAAAGCTAAAATCTGCTAAAAACTGGGTTTGACAAACTGATAGCATTCCAACGCTTTGAGAGTTTCTACAATATAAAAGTTTTTATACTGCAGAAAAAGATGTGTATAACTACTAAAGATAATTTTATAGAGCATAACTTTAAAAATCCAAATTGAATCGTTGAACTGAGTAGGACACATTTTTCCCAGGGTCTGAATCAACATGTGTCAAAATCTTAAGTCATGCCTCATGAAATCACATGAGTTTTTGTAATAAAGCTGAAAAAAGTAAAAGGATTACTGACGATGACATGGTGCATAATTGAGAAACACTCTGTTCCAATCTATCAACTGTTCAGATATTTCTCTTGATTACTAATAGCTTTGGCCTGAGGCAAGCCCCAGATCAAACCCAACACTTCAAGTCATGCAGATTCATTTTCTGGGGATGATAAACATTTCCACCAAATTTCACAGCGATCAGTGAGGACACGTTGATGGAAAAGGGAATATTCACAATGGCCCTAGAGGTAAAGTTGGAAAATAGTTGAATGACTGTTCATCATGGGGCCATGAACAATCGATTGACATCAAATTTCTCTCTGACCAATTGGATAGCAGTGCAGAATTTCAGTCGGTTCCAAAAAAAAAAAGCCTAGGAACTTATGATGGCTTCTCGCGAACACGGTAATCACGTCATAATGAGAAATAAAAGATCTCATTTAACCTTTCCGTCACCTCATTTAACCTTTCTGTCACCTCGCTGCCGCAGCGCTGCCCAACTCTGAGACCTCTGGCCTCCACTTCAACTCCCGGCACGGCCTGAGGCTGAAGGTTCGCGCCAGGGTCTAGATCAACAAACAAAGTCAAAGGTCGCGCTTTTTCCACCCCGGTCTTGAGGCTTGTGTGTTTGTGTGAGCAGAGTCTTGTCGCCTCTTGGCGGCCCTGCTCTTGGGCCTCTCAATGTGTACGTATGTGTGAAGATTCCCTATAGTTTAATTTATTTATTATTGTTTAAAAAAAACAAAACAACAACCCACAGCTATCATATGGAATCCAAACATTAAAAGAAATTTTTTTTTTTGTTCAATCTACTGAAAGCCAGGAGAAAGTGACAGGCTAAAATATGGCAGCATCTTCTTGAACGAGAACTGCTAATCAAGTTCCACCACCTGTGTACAGGTATCCCTGCCCAGGATAATTGGACCACATTCCAGATTTCTTTTGTGTTTCTAGGTGTTAGCCTGCAAAAACAGAATTTCTGATGTCACCCCACGTGTTTCCTATTAGATTACGCCCCAGGCATTGGGCTGTTCACTCCATAATGTTAATCTCATTGGACTAGAACCAATATGTTGCTCACTTGCTTGTTTGGAGACGTTGTCTGGTTGAAACACGTTTCAGAGGCATTTCCTGTTCAGAGTCGAGCGACATGACCTCTTTGAGTATATTAATGTTCTTAAATTGATCATTTTCAGATCCTGTCTTAAGATGTTTCAAGAAGGTCATTATCCACAGTGAAATGAGTCTTGGGGTAAAAGTCAAAAGAAGTCATTATTCCAGAAAAAAACCAAGATAAAAAGACAGATTAAAGTTTGCATAAACACCCAGGGACAAAAGTGAGATTTCCAGTGGTTTGATGAGGCTGGAATTGAAATGTTTGGCAATAATGGCTGTTGGTAAATATAAGTTTGCCAAATTCGCATCCCAAGTGTGAAGTATGATTGAGGCTGCATCACGTGGTTTAACTAGGATTTTGCTGCACTTCTCAAAATAAACTGCATTGTTAGGCAAGACTGTAGATGGAAATCCTTAGACATCAGCCAGGAAGTTAAGGCTAGGGCAGAAGCGGGTCTCCTAAGTGGACAATGACCCTCAGTGTATCTTTAATTTTCTTTTTTACAGTGAGCCTGATGGACAAAAAGTGGCCATCACAAAACCTATGATCCTAGAAAATAGAAAAATAAAATTATCCTTTATTCCCCCTCAAGGGGGAATTTTTTTGCACAACAGCAAAGTGACAGACAATGACAGAAAATAGATTCACATAAAGATATAAAAACAGAATAAAGAATACTATACTGTACAGTCAGGGCAAAATTTCAACATAATTACCATGTAGTTATAAAAATACTCCAGTTAAAAGGAATGTGGAACTGAGTCGGTGAAATAAAAAAATAAAAAGTCAGGCTATTTACATCGAGTGATAATAAAGACTCCCGGGCCCATCGGAAATTTGTTAGAAAAGCTGAAAATGTGCGCTCAAGCTAGCCTGGTCAAAACCACACTGTGCTTCGTACAGAGGATTTAGACCCTCAACTATTGAGAAACAGCTGCTGGCTGGAGGCGAGGACTCTGTTGAAAATTTAAGAGATTGTGTCTGATTTTACCCAATCGTTAATGCCTGCATTAGTTTGACTGTGAAAGAAGCTGCGCTATGAAGCTTACTGGAAATTGCTTGCGACGTAAACAACTATCTCCCCCTGCAAAGAGACAAGTGCCGAGTCAAACAACATCTTTGTCAGTAATTAACGTCTTATACATTCCTCTTGCTTTGACTTTTAATTGCTCAATATATGGCCAACACGGACTTGACAGCTTTGTTAGCTTCCTCCGCTGCCATTGCCAAGCTACAACCATACCAAGACTACGATCCTATAACTGCACCGAAAATGTACGTCATGATTCACAACTTCTCCTTCTGTTTGATGATTAGCCCAGTTGAAATTTAACCTGAGAAATCGAGCTCAATCCCAGACTGTCGCTAGCTTGTCAGGCTAGCTCAGACAAGCTGGCCTTCAAAACTGAGTCAGATCAGTTCTGTCAGGAGGAATGGGCCAAAGTTACAGCAAACAAAACGTTTTTTATGCTAATTTTACCTGCATTTGTGTTTCCAACACGCAAACTTATACCAACAAGTTGGGTTCTTTAGTCATATATTTAAGGAGAGTTATTTTTTCCGTCTTCTTCCACAAATAAAACTTTTAATGGTTCAGAGAAAAGAAATCCCAACCTGGAAATACTTACGTGATAAACACGTTGCAGATGGAGTCTATGATTGAGGCAGTGCAGTTTTCATGCTCTTCGCCAGCCCTCCCTGAACCCTCACGCTGTAATCTGATTGTAAAAGTGTGGAAGAAAAAACTTTGAAGGCATAAACAGCGAGTTAATCTCTATCTCTGAACTCACCGGCTCGCCCGTCAATTGATGTGAAGGGCTGCCAAAAAAACAACATGGGTATAATTTAGCATGACAGCCTTCTGGTGGCAGCTGGGGTGAAGAGTTCATGGAGAGAAACAGACGCTATATGCGTGTGTGTGTGTGTGTGTGTGTGTGTGTGTGTGTGTGTGTGTGCATGCATGTGCATGTGTGTGTGGAACAGACAAAGACTGCACACACATACAGCAACAGTCTGATTTACTGTATATGGGGCACATTTATGTATGGCAGTAAAAGTCTGTGACTATACCAAAGGAAACATATCGGAGTTTGACAATTTTGCAAAAACAGAAGTTTGATTGTTCAGCCTTGGGCATAGAAAGGTCAAGTATATCTATTTAAAGACTTCAAAAACCAAGAGTTTCTATTCAACAAGACTTCTTTTATTTCTGTCCTTACCCATTACATTGGACCAACTGTCTCTTACTCCATGCCCTGGCTCTACGAGAATGTCTTTTGACAAGGGTGGACTAAAGCCGAGGATGACCCAAGGCTGGGCCAGAACAGACAAGCCCCGGTGCCCAGGGGCCCCTAGAGGGTCTGGATCCATGACACCCAATAGGGAATGAAAAGAAGAAGAAAAAAAAACCCAGCAAAATGAAGTGGCAAAGAGTACAAGTGTGATAATGGATTCCCACATTAGGTCCATCAAGGTCTGATGAGAAATGAAATATGGCAGCTGTTTGGCCGTGGAGGCAGAAAATCTGCTTTGAAACAGGGCAATCAGCTCTCTGCTGACTCTGTTTGGTGGCAGCCACTAGGGGCTTCCTTTGCAACCCCCCTCTCAGCTCCATCCCGGGGTCAAGGCGAGGAGTGGAAACACATGGTTTCAATGCTATCTCCGATGCTTCGGGTCTAGAGCTTGTCCACAAGTTTGCGACTGTGTCTTTAATTATTTATGGTTAGAGCGGGGGAAGAAGCTTAGAAAAAGTTTCCATGTGTTTGATATGCGAATAACTAAAGTCGTCTGCATCACCATATTGTCCCTTCATGCAGCTTCCTTTCATATATGAGCAGAATTCCTGTGGAGTTCATGGATTTCTGTGGGACTGAGAACCATAAATTACTGGGGAACAACCTGAAGACAAAAGCGGCTACAGAAACTTTACACGGTGCTCAGGTCAGCAGGGAGCCGCCTCATGAAAAGGTCATAGCTAACTAAGTCTTCAGATTAGGAGAAACTAATGTTTGACCTGCACAAAATTATCTGACGGAACATTTCAAGTCAAAATCACCTGATTTTGGGGGTTTTACTCAAAGCAGTATACAGAAAGTAAAAAGTTGTCCAGTAAAAAAGTTTTGGTAACACTTTATTTGAAGGGGGTTGAATAAGACTGTCATGACACTGTCATAAACATGATATAACACCTGTCATGAACATCAATAAGTCTTCATAAATATGACTGTCATAAAGCGTCATTCGGTAAATTATGACACTTTTAATACAAAGTTGACATTCAAAATGTCTTTGTTATGACAACTTGACATTAACCAAGAAATCATTACTGTTTAAACTTTACCTTTAATAACACAAATTTACCTAATTTTTAAAGTGCAATCAGTAATACTTTTATAACAAATTTATATCAGTAATGATTTCTTGGTTAATGTCAAGTTGTCATAACAAAGACATTTTGAATAATGTCAACTTTGTATTAAAAGTGTCATAATTTACCGAATGACGCTTTATGACAACAGTCATAAATATTCATGAAGGCTTATTCATGTTCATGACAGGTGTTTATGACAGGTGTTACGACATGTTTATGACAGTGTCATGTCAGTCTTATTCAACCCCCTTCAAATAAAGTGTTACCAAAGTTTCTTATTTTTTGGTGCATAAAACTCAGCCAGGTTTAAGTCCAGAATGTGGAGCCATTGGCGTCTTAACCTCTTCGTAAATCGTTGACTCATACTTGTATTTGTTTTTTGCTTGTATTCTAATTTAAATATTACATACAGATCTATTTGTGTCTTTAATAAAGGTGATGGATGAACAAATAGCTTTCAGTTGTTTTTTACAAATAAAAAAAACGAAAAGTTAAAATTTCCAGTTAGAGCCGCAAATCTTTCAGGGTGTGTTTGTTCTAGATTTTGAGTGCTGAAAACAGAATATGTTTCCAATTTCCAATTAGATTTTGACTCATTGTAATGTTGAATAGTGAACTAAAGTTGTCTGCACCACCAAACAGTTGATCTTCCCATTGACTCTGACCAGCTTCTACGTCTCTGCTCAGGAAACGCTCCAACACAGCATGACGCTTACACTACCGGTTGTGTGTTTTAATGTGCACTGCTAGCTTTGTACAACACATAACTATTTGCATGTTGGCCCAAAAGTTCAACTTTCGTCTCATCTGACCAATGGAAGTGGGTCTCTTTTGGCAAAGTCTGGCCTGTCAGTGTAGGTTGGGCGGCCATGTTGATACTATTGTGCTATTCTCTTTATGTAGGGGTATCAGCGTAAAAGGGGCTGAATACAAATGTTTGCCACACTTTTTGGTGTCATTTCCCCCCCAAATCACAAGTATTCATTACTTTGTTGTTTTTTCCCCAATAAAACAAAATTAAGTTTTGGGTTCTAAAGTGAAAATGTCTGAAAAAGTCGAGGGTAAATGACACTTTTTTCCAAGGCATTTTCAAAGAATCCTCACTCTGTGTCAGGATGGACATGGTCAACAATTACATTTTCACATCTGCCTCTCCTGTTGTAAGATAACACCTGCCGACTGGCTGTGAGGTCTCTCAGGTTTCATCCCACCGTTGACCATCTGAAAGAGCCGTGATAATCTGTCTTAGTCACTCCTTTGTCAAAAGGATTCTGCACACCGGTGAGTGATTTACGAAAGACGCGCAGCTTTTGCAAACTATAATTTATTGCGATCTGCCCTGAAACCCATAAGCTGATTAAGGTGAAGCAGAAAACAGCAGCTCTTCTGTTCAGCACAGACCAATGCTTCGCTCGATTTTCCATGCCAGGAAAGAGTAAGAAGGACAACAAAAATTCTGGACATTCAAAACTTTTCTGACCCTTTCAGAATTTGCAGGACATGATGCTTTCATAAAACCATCTTATCGTTTCTTATCAGAGTTTAACTTCTCGTTGAAATAAAGTAAAAGTAGATGTTCTCAAACCGTGCTGAATAAAAACAACTTCAGTGAGGAAGGTGCGTCCTCAGGCTGGTCTCTAACAAATGTAGCAGCAGTCTGTTTGTGGTCGTTGAGGGGAGTTGGTCCAACTGAGACCTGACCCAACCACAACCTACGATTTGCATGTAGAAGCTAAGTGGCTCGTCTAACTTGGCAGGATTTGCATGTGGAGAGTCTGGACGCACGAGTTACTTGATATTTCTCTCAACGCAAAAAATGCTAATGGAGAAGGAAGGCAATTCATCTACCTAATGGTCTCTCAGGACAGAAAAAACAAACTACTGGTTGTTCTTGTGGTGTTAGATTTCATCTTCCACCCAAGATCCAATGAGAAACAACGTGTGCAGTGACTCATGAAAGTCCAGCCAGAACCTTTGTTTTGTGTTTCTGGTACACCTATAAAGCCGACACATAAGCAACATCCGCAAACGGCAAGAACTTCAACAAAAAAAGCAAAACATGGTGGAGGCACCATCATGTTCAGAGGTTATTTATTCTCAGATTAAACTGGAGCCACTTAAGTACTTCCAACTCAGGGAACTACATCCTCAAAGAATTATATTAATGACATCAAAGCATGCTCAAATAGAGTATTAGTTGAAGTGAGCACACAATTCAAACATCCAGCGGAAAACCACACCGGTGACACCCCAGTCAGATAAGAACTAGCTACAATTTTCATATGTTCACAAAAATTGGACAATATTGTTACCTGGTCCAATAATAACACGTTCGGCATTTAAATGGTGAAGTTGATGTAAACAAGAAAGCATAGGTCTATCCTGTCTTGTATTCATAGTATCAACATTTTAGATTGGTGGTTTAGGTGTAACACGTGGCCGTATTTTATTGACCCACCGTAGAGCCTTTAGTCAGACATCATCAACCTCCTTTAAACAATGCGGCCTGAGTATTGTTGCTGAACATGAGGTGGTGGTGAACCATGAGAGCACCGGTCTGATGGTAACGTCTAACAGGATAATGCACCGTGCCAAACGGCTCGCATCATCTCAAACTGGTTTCTTGAACATGAAATGAGTTCATTGCAAGCCTCCACAGTCACCAGATCTCAATTCATCAGGGAAGCCTGCTGATGTGGTTTGATGGGAGATTCACATCATGGATGTTCAGCCTACAAATGTGCAGCAGCTGCACATGCTATCATGGCAGTACTGATGAGTTTTGTGGGGATGTTTTTGACACCTGGGGGAATCCGTCCAATCAAAAATGAAAGCGGTTCTTGAAGGCAGCGGTACGTCCAACCCAATACACCCAATGGGAACTAATAAAGTCGCTGATGACTACTTGTTTTTCAGGGGTTACCTTTGCCTGTAGCCAAGCCATAGCCCTGAGGAGCGCCCAAGGCCTTGAATTCAGCTATTTTCTTTGAAGTAGGAGAATACTTTAAAAAGGAATATCTCAATGCCCTTTTCTTGCTTCTCGATTTAGAGCAGAGGAGATTCTGATTCCCCTAAACCTTTGCGAGGCGTTTTCTCCAAGTGTTCATAGCTACATGTCAGACTCATCTGTAATGAATGCCTTTCTCGGGCCCATCCTCCTTGACATTTTCTCCTCCCATCAGTATTTGCAGCCCTTCCCGAGTTGAGAGACGGGCCACGGCCTCTAAATAGCTCCTTTTTTCCCTCCGGCAATGTTCATGTGAGGACTCAGTTTAGGGTGTGACAATGAGGATCATCTGGCTCAAATCAGCCAAACAATCACCGTTCAGTGCCCTCTGACAGACGGCTAGATAAGCCGGCCCAGACACGCCGTGGTGAGACGCTGACGGCATCGTTCACCTCTCCTTCTGTCTCCGGGTTGCACGGCATTACTTTCCAGCTCACATGAACAACGCTGGGAATTAATTACACTACAGGAACCTCCAAATAGCGAAATACAATGACATGTAGCTACTGACATAGAGGGGTTTCTCTTTCTTGCGCTCAGCGTGTACTTCAAAGGTCACCGATCAAAACTCCAAGACGGGGATTTAAGAGTGACAAGGAGGATAAAATAGATCTGAAGAGCGTTGATGACAGAGGTTTACCATGAAAGAGGCTTTCAAGACACAAAAGGCCTCTCCGCTCCTGTTCTTCTGCTTCCTGTCCCTCCTCGTCATTCTCAAAGATTAGCCGAGCACCCATATTGCTTGTGTCGTGCTTAAAGCTTTGAGCAATGAACTCAGACTGGTGTTCTGGCAGATTTCTTGTACAGCACTGCACGCCTGTCTCTCTTTGTTTCGCCTCCTTGGCCCGATTTTCAGGAAACATCTGCCGCTGACTTCATGTGCGGAGGCCAGCGCCAGGACGAGGAACCCCCCTCAGCAACTTAATACGGAGAGATGTGGAGAAGTGATAAAAGGAGAGGGGAAATAAGTAAGATGTCATCTTTAATGTCAAACAGCGAAGACGTGAGATTTCATTATTTTCACCACCGCATCTTGTCTGGCTCCTGAGTGCTGCTGTAAGATTAGCCGTGTTGCTCCGAGCGACACCCTGTCAGGTACAGTTTAGAGACTCTGGATCCGGTAACGTCTTGTCAGAAAACCGTGAGCCACAGGGAGAAAAAGGAAGAAAAAAAAGCAAAAGAGGTGAAGAAACTGAGACGGAAAGAAGAGAGGCGATTGATGGTGACAGTCTGGAGCTGATGTTGTTTGAAGTGACTGGCTGTCAGAGTTGAAATAATTCTTCTTCGAATTATGTTTTCTTCAGAATAGGTGGGTTTGACATTTTTCTTTGCATCACCACAATACTTGAAATTGACAGTTACTCAAAATCCAAAACAAGTTTAGATTGAATGTGAGAGAAGTTTTATACTGAATGTCCAAAAAAATAGGGCCACCAGAAAGTATTCACACCTCTCCACTTTTGCTGACTTTTACTACATTACAAATTTATTCTAAAAATAGTTTAAGTTTTCTTGTTCTCAAAGATCAATATCAAGAGCCTGACAAATCTGATTAAGCTCAAACGGGTAATCCATGTCCATGTTCATAGTTTAAGTATGAGTTACACGTTTCTGCACGATGTGGATTCTCCGTTCAACTTGTTGAATATTAATTAAACCAAATGAAAATGAAATGCAATTAAATTTAATTATTTCCATTTTAAAAAATGATGGGTAAACATAGATTATGACGGATTTTTCAAAATGACGGACAGAGAAAAGGTCTAGCAGATCTTCTGGGTGGGACTCTCATCCACTGGAGACACGAAGCTGAAAAATTTCTGCATCTGACTGCATCTTGTTTTTCTGACAGCCATGTGTAACTTCAACGTCTGACAAAAATGATGCTAATTTTTGCGAGTTAAAAATTTTGCTCAATATTCACATCAGAATTGAACAGAAATGTGGCTACATGCTCAAGTCTATACAAGCTTGACACACTGTCATCAATTTTATCTTCCTGTTCTTTTCAGATATAACATGAAGAAATAACTATGATCTCAGTGGACAATCAGTGGATGAAGCGAATTGGTGCAACGTTTGGCTCCACAAAACAGCACCACATAAAACAATCTGTTGTGAAATTATTGACTGTCATCTGCGCTGAAAAAGCACAAAAAACAAGTTTCACTTTATATAGCTTGCTAAACTCAGGTACATCTGATTTGCTGCCGTTTCTGATATATTTTCATTTTTGAAAACCTTGTTACTTATTTTATTTTACATTTAACCACCAATAACATCACAAATCCTCACATCTGAAAATCCAAGCTAACCCTGAGTGAGGGGTGACGCTCCTTTAGTTTCCAAACCATGAGTGTCTGTCATCTTTATGAGGCTGGAAACTTTTCCAAACACCACATTTTGTTTGCTTTGTAACCAAGAAGTGAAATGCTGCCTGAAGCAACAAGTTTTTACTCCATGAAAACAAATTTAAAAAAGAAATAATAATAAAAAAAACACTCTGACATTTCATCTGGCATTTTATTAAAGAAGCTGCAACAGTGTGACAGAAATTTTAATCCACCATCACTTAGCATAACTTGGCTCCTGTAATGCTAATGCTAGATACCAATTCTTTCAAAACAGCCTCGTCTAACAAAGCAAAATAAATTTTAGAAACACAAACTGTGCTGTGATACATTCTGTATTGTCAGGACGTCTGGCTTTGTACTTACTGCATGTTTTTGCAGCTGCAATCGCAGCATAGATAAAAATATTAGTTTCTTTCTTTATTTTTATTTAGGTTGTTTTGAGGTGGTGGGTTTTTTGCATCTTTTTTATTGTTAAAATTGTTTTTCTTCTGCTTCCTCTGGTCTACCACTGTGCTTAAATGTCACACCGGTGTCTTCAGTGTCATGTTCCGTGTTTCTGTGTGTTTATTTTTGAGTTTCTGTGTAGTCCTGTGAGTCTGTCTCTGTGTCTTCCCTGTTGATTGCTCCCAGCTGTATCCCGTTCCCTGATTACCTTCCCTGTGTATTTAACCCCACCTGTTGTCTTTGTCTGTGTCGGATCCTCGTCGTGTGTATTGTCGTTGTCTATGTCTAATGTAGTCGGCACTCTCCAGTGGAACTGGCAAGTCCTGGTTTGTGCTGGTTCCTGTTTAGTCTGTTTTCCAGTAGAACTGTTTAAGTCCTGGTTTTCGACGCTCTTGTTTGATGCTGTCAGTTGCTACCGGTTGTTAGCTGCGTGCTAGTTGTTCCTGCCGTGCTGCCTGACTTGGACTCTATGAGTTATTTTCATCATTAAATTCATCTTCAACATAACCTGGGTTCTCTGCGTCATCTCCTCACCACCACCAACCACACATTTCATGACATTCTGCATATAAGGGGAAGATTGTAAGGTAAAACATTTCTTCTTTTTTTTTCTACGCTACATTCAAAAGTTCAAAAAAGAGATTGATGGACAAAAAAAACAAACACCGCTAAAGTCAACAGAAGAGTTTGGCCAGCAACAATCATGCCAATTCTCTGAAAATATTTTTAAAAGGAACACGCTATAACTTCCAAGTGACCATCAAGTTCTTTGCTCAGTGGGGTATTTTTAATGTTTATCTGTTCAGATAAAACAAAAGCCATTCATTCGGATAAACAACCTCGTCACTTTTTCTACAGATTCAGTTAAATGTGGGGCTTAAGTGAAACATTATGTTTGATGAAACTAAACACCCTCCAAAATAAAATCCCACCGCCTCATCTGTGGAAACGCCTCGGTTTGTCCAACTCTTGCCTGATCTTGGCGAGCGATGCTTGATGTCGCTGCTGAAGCTCTTAGATTCTGAATTTTACCAAAGAATTGTCCTGACATCTGCCAGCGGACTGAATCTTTGGAGGAAACCGTGCATCCCGTCCGAGGAGCATAAAGTTAATGTTTTGGAACGGCCACAGAGACGTTCCAAACTAAAACCAGTAGAAATGTTATCCAGGGACCAAAAATGAGAAGTGCATGCAAGGAAAACGGAGAACGCTCAATTCAAGCTGACGTGTAAGACGTGTCGGCGAATCTTTAGCTGCAGATATCGCTTCACAATGGACTCAATGTCCTGAAGGAAGTTATTTACACACCTTTAAGACCTATATATACTTTACATGTGGTATTGAGTAACTCAATCCATCACCTAAATGACTGTAGACAAAGGGGCGACACATCCAAAAGTTTGCAGCCGATTACTTTTTTTAATGTGAGATTTCAATAGAAACTGCCAGAGAGGGCATTTCATTTGTTTATAAAGATGCAACCGATGCCCAGAGAGAGAATAGCACTGCAGAAGAAACATAACAGCTATTGTCTGCTTGGATTAGTCGTTTTATTTGATTATTACTGGAAAATTACTTCAGTATGATGAAAATCAGAATTGGTCACAGTGGAACAAGTTGACCTTATCTGACCAAACTTCTTTCTTTTTTTTTTTTCCCATAATGGAGTTCATTAGGTGGTCAAAGTTCACTCTGAATTTGTCCTTCTGAGATCAAACTGTTGTTTTAATCAAAAGTTTTTTCAATATGATCTCATTACTTAAAAAAAAAAAAGCATCTCTGGATGTGTGCAAAAACGACTCTCAACCTTTTTGCAATTTATAGACAAACTAAAGGCTAATAAGCAGACAATAGCTTGTTAGTCTAAATGGGTAGCTCGCCTCCAGTTGGCTGCTTTACAGCCCAATGCTAACAGGTGTATCTAAACTTCTGTGAAAGTTCATATATAATTTTTTTATTTATTTATTTATTTTTTTGCATTTTTCTTTTAAGTCACTCCAGTTGTTCGTTATGAACCTCAGTGAAACTGCCCAAAGTTTGATTCCTGACCTCTGGGCCTTTGTATGTTTCTCTTTGCTAATTTCCTGTTTGGTTATATTATGCAGAGGCTCCTTATACTGTAAAAAAGATATTAGAAAGGGAAAAAAGTGGGAAAGAAAAGAAACATTAGCTCAAGGCAGCTGAAAACACAGGTGAAAGTTGATGAATAGTGTCTATGTATCACTTTACTCTGACATCGGTACGTAAAATGATGTAATCATGTTTATATTGAAAGTGTGAACCACATCCTTCTCTGGTGTCGCCAATAAGTGGCCACACATGCAGTCTACATATTCCAGGGAAAATATCTTTTTTTTAAATCAAGAAAATCTGTTTTTCATCTACTGCTTGAAGACAGGCCTGATAAACTGCCACAACACAAGGTCATGACCCATAAGTGGAAGTACTTCCTGTTTTTAGTGGAACAAACTTGTTTCAGAGAAGTACATTTTCATAAGAAACAATTTATATTGAGGTTTATTTATGTTTAACACTAATTTTTCATGTTTTCTAGCTCTTAATATGATAATATAGGCCTTCAAAGGGGCAGTGTTATGTATTTTTCAGGCACATAGTATCATTTCATAGCACAATCAAGTGACTGTTACCATCAGATGTTATATATAAAACATGACTTAAGAAGAATTTTGACTTTGTAATTTAATGCCTTGAAATTGGGTTTCTGTCTCTTTAAGAAACTCCTGCACTTTCTGAAGCTCCGCCTTCAGGAAGTCATCACAACATGGCTCCTCTATTAACCCTTTATCACGTTTTTTACCAGCGCTGCACACATATGATGAGCTCATCAGATTTGCTGTTCCTCCAGTTGTTTGCTAATTGCTGCTGGCTGGTCTGAAGGAGCTTAGTGGGGAAGTGACAGGGGAGGGGCCTCATCCTTATAGGCAGAGTCAGGTCCCATTGGTACCTGTTGGGGGACTCCGCTATGGGAGATTAAAGGATTTCTCAAACATGCATGAAAGAATCAAAGCAACACTCCAGAGATTTTTTTTGATGAGGGAACAACATAACATGACCTAAAGCTAAAAAAAAAAGTTGACTTTAACCCTTGTGCGTGTGAGGACTGAGGCAAATGATACAAGATTTACGGGTGTAAAACACAAGGGTTAATTAAAACTTTAATGCAAGTGACTTGTGGCGCTCCAGTAGCTCCATACAACCGTTCTTGGTTTCCATAACAGGAAATAATTCCAAAAAGTCGAATTTTTCTCCTTGCAACTGAAGAAAACGTGTAGATCTCTTTTCAGCCAGCTGACCATCAGTGCACAACAATAGCCTGCCCCCAATAGGATAGTTCCAGCACTTGCTCCGGTGCCTCATCATTATTTAAGCCAAAGCAACAGCATCACAGAGCACTTTAGCGGTTTCAAAGCTGGAGCTCTCTGAAACCATTTGGACGCCTCTGTGCCGGTCCATGCCTACATCCTGCAGAGGTGCATTGTGTTCCCTGTAATTCTGGTTAAGATATCAATCACGTGTTTTACACTCTCTTGTCTCCTCCTCCTCGTTTTTACTGCCTGCACACAAACATGTCTACCTTTCCGCTTGAGGCCTGCACATAATCACCACAGAGCTGAACGTTTTTCAGCCGGCGACTGTGTTGCTGACATGAAGGCCGTGGGCCATTTTTCTCCCCATTCATGTGCCAAACACAGCAACTAATCCCTTTTCTTTACCCTTCACTCTTTTTTTATTGTTATTTAAGGATTGAATGATTGACTTCTTGAGCAAAAAGAAGAAACAGCTTTTTATGGAGCTGTTAAATTACTTTTTTATTATCATTATTATTATTTTGGTTTCTCGTTCTCACTTGTTGATTTTTGAAGAACACGGGGTTTCACCATTAACGCCATGTCTTGTAAAAGTTAAAGCCGCGTGGCGAGCATGAAGGAAAATCCCCTGGACATCAACTCCTTTCTGTTACCCATCCTCTTTTCTCCTCCTTTGGGTCGTATTATATGATATTAATTCCCCTTAGTTACATGTGTTCACAGTTCTTATGCCTTATGAATCTTTGGAGGAGCGGTCACAAGAGCCTTGAGCGCATTAAAATGCCTCTTGTTTGACCAAACGGAAAGAGAGCCGAGTCAAACGATACTTCACTCTTCCTGTCAGCGAGTTCACAGGAGTCGACGCATTTGGCGGAGCAGATGTCACTATTGGATTTGAGTCGCATGAAAGAACGTCACCCAAATCTAATTAAGTTAAGGCGAGTGTCAAACCTTCACTTTCAATTTCTCACCACGGGCTTTCTTTACGACAGCATAGTGGGGCCATAGTAGATGGAAAAAAAGAGTTAATGTTTTACCAAAAAACTCAGAAATTGTAAATTTTTTAGATTAATTTCAGAAATTTTTGAGAAAAGTTTAACTCCAAAAGCTGAAAATTTGCAAGAGAAAACTCAGAAATTTTGAGATTAATTTAAGAAATTTCTACATTTTTTCTAGAAAACTTCTGAGCTTCAAAAGTTTAACTTTTTGAGAGAAATCTCAGAAATGTTTGGGTTAATCTCAGAGATTTACTACACAATTTTTTTGTGTTGCAAAAATGTTCTAACTTTTTAACTTATCATACTGAGATATTTTCTAGTTTTTTTTCTGGAAAATTTAATTTCCAAAGTTTGGAGTTCTTGCAAATTTTGTAATTCTTTTTTTTAACTCGAAGAAGTCTGTTTGGTCTTGAAAATTTCTGAAATTCATCTCCAAATTTCATAGTTTTTTGCGGATCTGAGATCTACTCCTGTTTTTATTTACCATGGCGCTAACAAGCCGCCATGGTTCTTTTTATTGCAATAGAACCATGATCAACACTGAACGTGCTCTTTGATGGCACGGCTGTGGATCTTATGGTTAAAATCAGTGTGTGTGGACAGAAAGGGTCTGTCTGTAAAATGTGTGCGCGTCAGCTCTTGTGACCTCTTAATATCACGTCACATGTCTGATCTTATTCCTGTCTGCCATCTGAACTCCTGTCATGTGCTCCCTTTGCCAATCTGTCACACTTAATTCGAGCGTAAAGAAAAATTGAAGAGAACCCTCGGTGATCCCAGAATGGTTTGGGTTGGAAAAGAAGAGAAGAAAAAAGAGAAACAAAGGAGGTGGGGGGAGGGGAAAAAAAGGAAACAGTAGGAGAAAATCAGAGCAGCGTAGCGTTTCAGGGGGCATGAATGGCATCAGTGGTTCGCTTATGGGGATAAACGAGGTGAGAGAACAATGTGCGGGTTGTTCTTTAATCTGGAGTAAATCGTCTGTCAGGTGTTGAGCGGCGCTCTGATCACAGCAACGCATCGAGGTTTTGTTGAGCACAGCTCTGTCCTCATGAGTTAGCCTGAACTCTTCCTCCCTCTCATCCTCCTCCTCCTCATGATGGTTTTAGTTGACAAATTGTTGGCATAAACATGTAGGGAATTATAGAGATCTGTACCAACTGTTTAAAAATCAAGGCAACGATCAAGCTCCTTCAGACTGATGAACTCATCATACATGCTGCTTCTCAGTGCGACGCTGGTTAAAAACACGGTTTTTAGACAACGATCAAGTTCTGATCAAACACTGTTTTTAACGTCCTGCAGGAAGTCATCACAAAATGACTTCCTGAAGGCGGAGTTTCAGAAAGAGCAGGAGCTTCTTAAAGAGACAGAGTCCCAATTTCAAGTCGATAAATTACAAAGTCAAATTTGATATACACACCATTTTTACAAATGAAGCTAATATTGTAACTTGATTGTGCTAAAAAAATGCCCCTATGTGGGTGGAAACCACAAACACATAATACTGCCCCTTTAAAACTTTTACACCAACTTTTGTCTGAGTCCTGTGCTTTTGGCTCTTTCTGTATTTTCTTCCTGTTTGCTTGGACTTGTAGTTGTTCCATGCGTCTGTGTTGGCATTAATCTAATCACCTCAGATGCTGAGCATCGCTCCCCACTCGGCTGTCGGTCATTCTGCTGATTGTGCTCACCTGGTGTCCGTGTTACCAATCACACCTGCACAGCATTTAAGCTCTCAGCCGGCTGGTTGATAGTTTTTCTGTTCTCCTCTCCTGAGTTGGTCTCATGGTTTTCCTTTAACCTGTCTGTCACTAGAGGACCCAAATTTGGGTCCTCTAGTGACAGGGGTGTCAAACTCCAGTCCTCAAGGGCCTCTGTCCTGCAACTTTTAGATGTGCCTCTGCTGCACCACACCTGAAAAGAATAATTAGGTCATTAGCAAGGCTCAGGAGAACCGATCTACACAGGGAGGAGGTAATTAAGCCATTTCATTCCACTGTTTTTTACCTTTGGCCCATCTAAACACTGCAGGACAGCGGCCCTTGAGGACTGGAGTTTGACACCCCTGTCATTGTGAATGACAACCTGAGACCAACAGGTTAAGTTCCTGTGTCTTTTTTTTTTAACCTGCATTATTAATTCCATCCCTCTGCGCTCCATTAGACAGCCTCTTCTGTTCTGTTGCCATTTGGGTCAGCTTCCTTAATAATTTGATGTGATGGCCCCAAATGACGTCTACTGGTTTCTGTTTGCACCCTGGTTGCATCATCATGAAAGCTGTTTTGTTTTGTTTTGGGGTTTTTTTGCATTTCTTAAAATTGTATTCAAAATCTTTATTTGCATTTTACTCTCTGTTGGTTGCAAAACAATTTTACCTTGGAGATAATGAAGTTTATGTTGACATTTGAGGGAAGGTGTATGGGAAAAAAAACGTTCACACCTATAAACTAATACTGTGTCAAGGCCAATTAAAAAAATAATTAAAAACAAAAATATGAGCTTAAAAAAAAACTCTCAAGGGTTAGTCTGACAAATGAGACTCCCTGTGTTGTATATTCTGAGTCCAGAAGCAGTAATGGCCTCACAAGCTGATTGATTTTAGACAGCTTTTCTAAATTCATTTGCGTTCAGCTGAATTGTGCAGGATAAATGTCACATTGCATATGGAAAAAGTTTAAATGATCTATGACGGTCTCATTTTTTATTTTCCATTTTCCTTACAAACCTGTTCCTCACAGAGGTTTTGAGAGCCACTGTAGCTGCTCCATGTAAAGCTCCAGCTCATTCTGCCTTCAGTATTTATAAGTTGTCTTGACAAAATGTGGATTTCATTGCTTTTGTGTTTTTTAAGTGCAATAACACTCAGCAGCTCCGGCGAAGATAAACATCCAGATGACGCTCCTTCAACACATAGAAGCAACAAACCCGACACAGAAACCTGTCGCTGGTTTGAATTTGCTGCAACAAAAAATTTATTAGAGGGGCAAAAGTTGAGCGTGTTCGGATTTGAGTCAGACTTTACTTTTGGTAATGAAAACCAGGAGCTTCCACCATGCTCATCTGTCAGATGAAACAGCTATTCTAGGAGCAACCGAGCGGCGCTGTGCTTGTCTCTGGGTGAAAAGTTCACTTCCTAAGTGTCATAAATCCACGTGGGAAAGCAGCGCGGTCTGTGTTTTCAAAAGAACATGTGCATGCAGGTTTTTAACCGCAGCTACAGAGACGAGATAATTTTTTTTATTCGAATCTCGAATTATTAAAATGTCGGTACAGAGAAGATTTTTTTTTGAAGTGAAGAAGAGACCGATGGACTGTATGTATTTCATGAGAAATATGGATTTGTGGAAAATAATCTGGAGATGGAAAGAGTTTTTCTTTAAATTCATTATGTAACTTTCACGAAAAATGTTTCTCCTTATCCGTTCGAACTGTCACTCATCATGATTCGTAAATCCGATTAGACGGATAATCTTTGAAATAGCAAATAATTTGGTGTTTAACAACTCTGTATGTTTACGCGGCAAACCTTTTTTGTTTTATGCTTTACTCTGGTGCCAAAATGTGAAATGGTAATGATGGCACACTCACCGGTTGGACCGGTCATGTCAGCAGTATCTTTTGATAACTCTGTTTACTTCAAACTGAAACACCAACTTCATCCTAAACCTGGAGGATTTAAAAAAAACTTCCTGTGTAAAGATGACATTTCAGAGCACAGATGTGCCACCTGCGTGTAACTACGCTGATATAAAAAAAACAAACTGCTACGTCTTTACAACGCGATGAAAACACTTGGTCTCTTTGTGTTTTTTTAGCGCTGTCGGTGTTGTTCCCATTAGGGTTTTTATGAGGGGAGCTGAAGTTATGAACTCTCCCAGACGTGAGAACAAATGGCAGCACGGCGAGCCGTCATGTGTTCATGGTTTTGTTAAAATGGCCGGCTGACCTCAGCGATTGGCGCCAGCAGCTCACCTTTAATGTGTCAAATCAGACCAATGGAGTTGCTGACAGAACAATATTGACCAATATTGGGAAAGTGTTGCTTCCTGTGGCGTGAAACTTTAAAAAGCCCCGTTCTTCTACCTCGTGTCAGGCTTTCTCTCTGTTTCCACCTGCGATAGAAAAGATCCAGGATTTTAAAAAGCAAGAAAAAAAGTTTCTTCGGCATCAAAATGAAATAGTCTTAAGATATTTTTTACCCTGAAGGGCCTGTTTGCTTCCATGCTTCCAACTAATTCATCTTATTGAATTTAAACACTGAAGCATCTTATCAAGACTTGAAATTAATCAGATTTATTAGGAGGCCATTAGAGAATTGCCATGTTTATTCAGCTCATTAGTTGTTTCTCATGTCTCTACAGCTCAAAAAGATGCAAATATATGTATATATATATATATATATATATAAAATGTTTACATTTCTGGACTCCTCTGTCCAGAGCAGTTTAGGTTGGGCCAAAACATTCCAACCCGGCCTGAGTCCGTACACATCAAGTTCGAGCCCGACCCGCCTGATTTCACTTTAATTAGAAGACTGAGCCCAAAGTACATTTCAAGACTTTATTGCTTTTTGTTTTGAGAGCATAATTTGAGTAAGCAGTGCAACTTTTCCCAACTTCCAGCTCCATTTGGTCTCTTGATGTGACCGCAGGATGAGTCGAGTGCAAATCATCTGGGATGTGTGATGGATAGGAGCGGAAGGGGGCGGGGCTTCACGCAGCGCTAAACAGAGGAGCTACAAACTCCTCTATTTAGACTACAATAAGCAGATTGGCACAACTTTATATTGTCCATTTTCATTTGGTTTTCTCTGTGCCGGATGTATTGCTGGTTTATTAAACGCGCCACAGAACCCCATAACCCCATAAAGCAAATAATTCCTGATCCAGCCTGAATTTCATGTTGGACTCGGGCCTAGGCAACAGCAGATGCTAGAGGCAGGCTAACAACTTCAATTAAACTTATTCTGATTGTTGCGAGGCTTTAGATCCACAGAATAGATTCATAATTCACATTTGAAGCACATAAAAAAAGTACCTGAAGGAGGGAAAAAAAAAATCACTGAAATAGTGCAGGTGTGCCCTGAAATAAACGTTTCTGTAGGGGCCCCATGCGTGTTCATTCAACTCTGCTCCTCTTGTTTGTGTGTGTGTGTGTGGGTGTCGATACATCGCCCTCCTGTCGCTAACAAACACTTCACAGAGCTCCATCAAAGAGAGAAGCAGAAGAACAGAAAAGCAGAGAGGGGAAGGCATCAAAGGCCTCTTCTCCCCACTGTTTCCACATGCCACACCGTCCCAGTGGTAACAGCTGACAGGCTCCTCTATAAACAGCCCACTCAGATCCTGCCAGCAGGATGCAGCCATTCAAAAGCAGTTTGCTGCCTGGGCTTTGTTTATCGATGTGCTGCCTGGACAGCAGGCTGGACAGCGCGAGGGAAGAGACGGACCGACTCAAAAGAACGAAGGGGACAACGGTAAAGAGTACAAAGCTTTGGAGGAAGAAGGCCCGGTCCAGAAGAACGCCGATGACCTTTGGAGTTCGCACCTATAATCTATACGCAAATTCAACTCTTGTTTAGATGGCTTTAAGAAAACGCTTTCCTAAGTTGAGATAAAAACCCCTAAAAACCTGTTTTTCTCACCCAACAAATTGAGATTTTGTGTAGCAACTTACAATAGAAAGCAAAACAACTATACAGTAGTTAGGCCACACAAAAACTTAACATGCATGAATACATTAGACCTCTAAAATAATGTCTAATTATCTATTTCAATAGTTAAAACACCAAACATACCATAATATGCACTGATAAGCACAGTGAAAACTGACTTGATACTAGCGCAGAAGCTAACATCTTCAGTCCAACTTATTACTGCTCTTCAGGGGAACAGCCAGTCAGAGCCAATGAAAATAAATGAAGCTCATTGATTGGCCACTTTGCAAATGCCAGCCAATGGTGTCAAGTAGCTTTGCGCTTCCGTAGTTCAGCATGTCCAGCTATATTTTCATTGAAATAATTTAGTTGTGCTACAAAAGCATTCTGGAATAGGTGGATTTTTTGCGAAAAAGTTAAATTTACATGAGAAACATCTGCAAAAACTGAACTGTGCGTAGGCAGTTTTTGCCTTTTTCAATGATTTTATTTCCCATAATGTGTTCTTCAATGACATGGTTCTTAGTTTTTTTGTAAAGTTATTTTCAACAAGGATGTTTGAAATCATGGCTTTCACGTTTTCTTGTGGTTGCTCTTCATACACATTTTTTACTCATAGTTGCGTCTTACATTGTAAATTTACTGTATTTTTTGAAACTATTAGGACACACCGGTAAATATATTTCTTACTTCAGCATCTCTGGGGCGATCAGACATGTTTTCATAACATTTTACCAAACATTTTTAATTACCTTTCTTAAGTTAGTGTTAACTTACTCAATTTGTTTGGAAAAACTCAAAGCACATGACTGTAAGTGACTGACTGGCTGCCGAGGCGTTTACATCGTCGCGTGCTGGGATTAATCAGTTCTGTTCTTTTGTTAAAAACACAAATAAACAAAGTGAAGTTATAGTTTTCCTGACATTATTTGATGCCTTTCTTCCCTTTGAACATGTGCATCCTGTTTGGTCATCGCTTAATCGTCCATCTGCTTAATATTAAACACCTGAGAGAGTTTCAGCTAAATATTTGCCGCCGATGTGCGACACGATCTAGGAAAACAAAAGGATCTCTCTCTCTCTTTTTTTTTTCTTTTTTATTCCAGATGGTTCCACGACCAGTATAAACAGAAATAAAAGCGCTAGCCTCGTTTCACCCGGCAGAGACAAAGACGTGACTAAACACTCACGCCTTCCTCTCATCGACATCAAAAACAAAGAACAACTCTTTCGGTATTCAGCAATACTTCCCCCCTCGGTGCGTCAGCGAGCTGCTCTCTGTTTTATTTTTAATGCTTTACCTTTGGTGCGCCGCTCAAGCTACCGTGCGTGTGTGTGTGCGTGCACTTCTGCCAAACTTCAAAGATCAAAGTGGCGAAACACGACGGAACGAGCCGCGTTCCTCTCAGGTGATGACAACGATAATCCTCTCGTAGTCCGGATGCAGTCGAGCGGAGATGACGAGCTTCAGAGTGACACACTGACACACATTGGCACACACTACCTGAAACCCTCCTGCTCGCCTCAGGCCTCGTATTGGACAAAATAGTGGAGGACGGGGGAGAGGGGGGGTCATTTCACAGCTGCTGCTGCTACACACACATGGACACACACACAACAGAGCTGGCAGATCTAATCCTCGCTGTCAGACTTTATGACTATGATGGACGGACGGAGGCAGTGGGAAAGGCCTGTTTAGCGTTGAGTGGTGGGGTGAAAGGTCAAAGGATTGTGAAGCAATAGAAGGAAGTGCAGCAACAAAACAATACCAGAACAATCCTTTAATGATTTGCTAATAACGTCACAGAAAAAAAAAAAAACGACTTTGGATACATTTTCCAGGTGTTACTGTGTATTAATCCAAAATTCATAATTTGCATGTTTCTTGTACTTCCATTTTGATTTCTGCTGCTTCTGAAACAGTCCAAGCGATAATAATAAAAAAGACACCCAAATAAGTTCATGTTTTCTGAGACGTTTCAAAAGCCTCCTGAATATCACATCACAAATTAACCAATCACCTAGCAACCGCGACGAAGCCCAGTCTGCTGTCTAGCAATCTATGCGTATCTCCAGCACTTTTGGTCAGCTGTTTTTACCACCTTATGGGCTGTGCAATGGCTGCTGGAAAAGAAAGTGTTTTGTTGCTGACTTATCATCCAGAAACCCCGTGCTGCATTCTTGTTGGTTGTGCAGATGGGTCCACTTTTGCTTTTCGAAGATGTATGGTTGTGTAAGTGTGCATCGGTTTTGATCCATTTTCACATGTGAGTGTAAACATTAGTTTGGCGGGAATACGTGGCCAGTAGCAACATAAGGCTCTGTGGTTGGACAAATTAAGATTATAAAGTCCACTCTGTCAATACAAGAAGGCAACTCAAGAATGACTTCCTTTTTACTTCAAAATAAGAGGTGCAAAGACATATATACAGAAACTGTCGAGCTCAAAGTCAAAGGTTACACTTACCTACTGATAGCAACAGATTAGCTTCAGACATCTTAACGAGCAATATACTGTTTTACCATGTAGTATGTCCTTTCACTTCTAATAACTTTACTCATGTTATTTGGCTGATAAAATGTACTAAACCAGGACCTTGTGGAAAAGTGTAAAGGCTATCAGTCTGCTAATAAAGAGTTGTTAGCTTAAGCTGTGGTGAAACTTTGGGGTTTTAGTTTGAAACTGGCAGGTAAATTCTCTCATTTCCTGCACTGTGACTTTTCATAAAACTGCTGCCTCCTGCAGGTGTCGACTATTATTGTGTTCATTACAAAAACCCACTTAAAAACATCCGAGCTATCTCTTTAAACATGGCGTCCTCCATCGGGCCAACACAGCTGGTGTTGTATGAACTGCAGGATACTGTCAAAGTCCTGTCAACTATTAGAACTGTGTCAGAAACTTTATAAACTCCTTAATTCTCACCATTCTTGTATCAACAAAGATGTGGGGAATAAAAAACTTTCACAATTAGCTTAACTTTCCTCAGACTGCTACTTTTTAGGAATGCCGTCGTCCTCAGCTGACTGGTTTCCTGGAACCAGCAGCAAACTGGGGACCATTAAAAACCCCAGAACGATGTGAGTGAAGCACCAACACCGCGCACCGTCTCCGCATGTGGCCAAAGCGCCAGAGGCAACATCCTCATTTGTGGCTGTGCCAGGAAGATGGCAGCAGCTCTGGAATATAAAAGTAGGTTAGATCCTTGGATGGAGCAGTCAGGAACAATCGGTGCCCTCTTTGGATAAGCAGAAAAGCAGTGGCTTTGATTTTTTTTTTCCCACTCTATTTTTTATTTTGGTAGAATTTAAATGAATAAGCTTAGGGATAAAAGCCAAGACAGACTTTTAATACACCGTTTTTTAAAACTTGTCTACAATCAGTCTGTTGTCTCTTATCTTCCATGAAATACAAACTAAATCAAGTGGAGCATCATGAATGTTTTCTGTGTCTGAATATATTTTTTTGTCGGGAGCGGGACAATTTCAATCGTTGCATATGCAAAATGTGCTCAGAAACACGAACGGCACAATCCTCTTTTTGTGTCTCGCCCCCCTCCCCCATCGTCTCTTCTGCTGCCAAAATCAAAATCGTTCCCGCCAAATCCGTTTTGATACGACATCACAGCTCCGCACAAACTGAAGATAATCCTTGACATTTTTATCATTCACCCCGCTTTTATTTAGTCTTCGCTCTGCTCGCCTGTCGTGTTCGCTGATAAAATCTGCCAAGCCGATGCGAGCCATGGTGGATCACACATCAAAACGGTCGGTTGCCCCTCAAAGGGGGTGAGGGGGGGGCGGAGTGTCAAAATAATACTCCTCTGTGTTACTCTGGGTGACAACATAATTTAAAAATGTAATTTGGTGATTGTAGTTATTTACATTTTGCTCTGGGCAAAATGTCATGTCTGGATTTCTGGACCGTGTTCAGGTTTTTAGAAGGATAGGATTTTAAGTTATTTCTAAGGAACAATCCAAAAAATGTTTTTTTTTTTTTCACTGTAGAAAATAGATACTGCGTCTTTAATAGTCAGCATATTATGTGTTTTTCAGCCACATAGTATCTCATTTTATTACGAAATTAAGTTCGCTTGTTAATTTCACTTAATTAAAGTTAAATTAAGTTAACATGCTAGGTGTCAGACAAATGCTATATAATATGGCTAATGGGTAATATGGCTAATAACCTATAATACTATAGATATCTAAAATGCGTTAGAAGAAATTTGGCTTTGTAATTTAACACCTTGAAATTGGGTCTCTGTCTCTTTAAGAAGCTCCTGCTCTTTCTGAAACTCTGCCTTTCAGGAAGTCATCACAACATGGCTCCTCTATTAACCCTTTAACAACTTGTTTATCTGCATTTTACTGCGAAGTAGCTCCTTTAATGAGCTCAGATGATGCACAGTTCCACCAGGTCTTTGCTAATTGCTTCTGGCTAGTCTTAAGGAGCTTGGTCATTGTCTTGTTTTTTTTACGTAATAAAAACCTGGCATCTCTTAACAGAGGCATCTACACTGTTGAAATTCAGTGTAGGTAGCATGCTTTATACGAGCTACTTGTCGGTGAAACGCTAGTGAAACTTATGTTAAAGGGTTAATAGAGGAGCAAAGTTGTGATGACTTCCTGAAGGCGGAGCTTCAGAAAGAGCAGGAGATTTTTAAAGAACAGAGGCCCAATTTCAAGGCGTTAAATTACGACATCAAGTTCCTTTGGTTATGTGTGATATATATAGCATTTTTATAACAACTAAAGTTAACATACTACTTGTTGTTTGTGATTTAAAAGGCCACCATGTGCCTGGAAAATACATAAAACGTCCCCTTTAAAAATAAGTATCTAAACAGATTGTTAAAAATTTAGCATGTTGACAGACAACAATAACAACCTCAAATTAAAAAAAAATCTTATGTGATGATCAGCTTGGCTGTATTTTGTAAAAAAAAAAATAAAAAAATTCTAGTTTAGAAAACACGCATTCCTTTTTAAAGTAGTCCTTTCCTCTAAGAATGCATCTATTTTCTTTATTCAGTCGAATGAGCAACTGCGTCCAGGCTGCGGTTTTGATTTTTACAGCAGAGAGCACAAACACAATAAATTTACAGCCACCAGAGAGATTTTTGTAATAGGCACTCAACTTTGCAAAGGCAATAACTCTCACTCGGTCTTACTTTGCTCTAAAAAGCTCCCTCTGTTTGCTGAGGTAGCCGAGGCAGCTGGCAGCACTCCGCACTCGGCCTGACAAGCTGCTTTGAAATACCAATCACAGAGTTTATACAACAGGGAGGACTCGTAAATATGTCAAGCGAGGAAATATACAATGCCATACTTCAGGTTTCCTCTGGTAAAGAAGGAGAGTTATGGTCTCGGAGGTGTATACACCATACAGGTGATATAATATACGCTCTGCCTGGCTCTGAAAGCTGTTCATCATGGCCCCCCGACGGCGGAGCAAAGTGCTGGCCGCGTTGTCCTCGTGACAATCCGCTGTTTCCCTCTCGCCCGCACCACCCACATGTATTACACAAACGTACATGGATACGCGAGACACCGCGAAAACCCGTGCTGGCTGGCTGCGGCCGCGCTGCGAGTAATTTACAGCAGCGTATGGCAGGAAGTGAGGAGAGAACTTGCACTTTTACCCACAAAATAACACCTTAGAGTCTTAAGTGTTTCTTGCCAGATGTGTCAGACCTTTTGCCAGCAACATGTTGCTTTTTTCTCTCTAAAAAGATTTCTTCTGCTGGTTGTTGTCGATCTCAAGCTAGTGCAGTTGGGCAATGACCCTCCAAAGAAATGTTTTTAAGTAAAGGCAAGCAGTGTGGGCCTTTAAAGTTCCCTCTAGAAATCATTCGTACCAAGAAGGTTTTTTGGAGGAAAATCAATTCTAGGCATCCAGAATACAGTTCAAACACACACACACAAAAAAAACCCTGCTTTTTACACCCAAACATGAACCAAGAAATGACTTCTGACAGAAACAATTGATAAAAGTAGCTGAAATTAAAAGGTTGGTAGCCTGTATGTTTTTTAGGTTTAAGTGTATTGCAAGTGGGAATGTTTTTCAAGAGCAGTATTTGTTTTAGTGGGGCTACCTAGAAGAAGTTGTAAATAGTTATCACTTTTATCGTTATCGCAATAGTTACGCAGAATATCGCAATAAAGTTGTAAGTCCATATCTCCCATCTCTACTGCCACCGCCATGTTTTACCACAAGAGCTGCTTCTGTGGAGTGAAGAGTTCAGTTTTTTTCCCTCCAGGTGAACTCACTTCTATATCTAAGGCTGGTTCTGAAAACGGTCGCTTACATTTCAATGTTTCCTTATTTACGGGCGTGACATTATGGGGACTGAGGGGGGTGATATTGGGAAAACCATTTCCTTCCTTTTCTACATCCTTCTGCAAGACGCCTCCAAAACGGCACATTTCTTCCCAGATGTGTCTTTGAGCAGCAGTCATCATCGCCTCTGCCAGCGAGCCAAGTGACACTGAGGAGGAAAATAACTGAGTCAACATCCTGTATGGATATGAATAACAGACGGTGAGTGGGAGCCAGAACGCAGGGGGGAGACGAGCGATACCTCACAGATATTGGGGGGCCTTAATCTGTATTTATGACGCTGCGGAAAATCACGCCATTATTTCACCTTCCTGAAAGCTCGGCGGCGCTCATCTCTGGTTGGAGGGTTGGGGTTTGGGAGTGGGGGTTGGGGGGTGATGAAGGGGGAAACTGTCCTACTTGCAGAAATCCGAGGTCAGCGCGGAAAATATTTCACGGGCGTTGTCAGACCGCTCAGCACACTGTGAATAATGCCTCAACATGACACCGTAATGCTTGTTCAGGTGAAAAACGGTTCTCTCTGCAACTTTCTGGGCCAGCGGTAACAATATTCCATCCTGTGGAGGGGTGTGTGTGTGTGCGTGTGTGTGTGTGAAAAATGGCACTACTTCTCATTCATGTATTCATCCTGCAGAGATAAATTAGACCCCAGACATTTCAATCTAACTTCCTAAATAGAGTACTTTGTCATCACTAACGAAAGAAAGAGTGAGGGGGTTCTGGGAGTCTGGAGGGGTGTTGGGGTTTTTAGATTCTGCTCATCAGGAACAGGATGAGGCGTGATGTGATCATTTGAATTAGTCATCAGTTAAACTTGCGGTAATCCCTGAACGCCACATGAAGACAAAGCGTCACTTTAATTTGAAATCATCGCTCATCGTCTTCGAGTGCAGCAGATAATTGAATATTTTATCAAAATCTTTCATGTGCGGATACAAGATCTGAACTTGGCACAGATGTTCCCATAGGCTAGCTTTTTTTTTGGAAAAAAAAAAAAATCGTTAGCCACTGAAAAATTCAACATGGCCGAAAAGGAAAATGTATTTTTGCATTAAAATTTGTCAATATTTAACACAGATGAAGACTTTTTGTGGCCACCATAGTTGTCATAGGAAATGCATTTTTCTGCTAGACATTTTTCCAAATTTCCGCCATGATGATAATGGAGAAGATGTTTGCACTAAAATTGGCAGTAGTAACTGCCTGTGGTGGAAAAAGCTAGCCAAAAAGTTAGGTTCACTAAATGCTAATTCACTAAATAGGAATCTTAGCTGTGCTCACATTAAACCGTTAAACAAGTAAAAAGTGAAAGATAATGCCAAACAAGCTAAATACTTTAAAAATTATCAGAAATTAACTGCTAAATGCACAAAAACTTAGCAGAAGCTAACGCTAACCATTTAGACGACTATTGCACATCTACGTCTCTTTCCAGTTGACGACTTGTGTGAGACTCGCAAACAACAACAGTCCTCAGCTTTTGATTTTGCTATATATTAAAGATGTATGCATAGGATGGCCAAAGTTGAAAAAAGTTCATCCAAGTCATGAAAATGGCTAACATTTTATGGCAATAATTGGTTCAAAAGGCTCAAAAACGGCAGCCATCTTGAAAAACAACCGTCATCCTGAAATTCAAGTGGCTTATGGAAATATTAGAAAAACAAAATAGATAGCCTGTCAGGTGAGTGTCTTAATTTTTTTAAAATTGTTACGGTAACATGGCCCACTATTCGGCGATCCAGCGGAGCAGCAACATGCAGCGCATCCAGATGTAGAAAGTTCAGCGGAGCGGCGCAGCCGGGTAAAGATCGTTGGCTTTGAAGTGACGAGGCTGATGGCCGCTGATTTACTTATGCAATAATGGCCTTTTAATTGAGGTCTTCCGCCCTTTATAGCATCAAAGCTCGACAAGGAGGTTTGACAGCAGCTCTGTTTCTCACCTCCCCCTTCTCTGTGACTGACGGGCGCAATATGGTCGCCATTGCCCCGACTCAGCATCCTGCGACTGTCACGAATCTCGAAACCGGACACCTGTGCCTGCGGGGAAAGGCTCCGAGTCCAACAGAATATGAAATTAAAGTGCTTATCCTGTCGAGAAATTGATGCGTAACTGCAGGGCAGTTGGATTTTTTCCTTCTCTCTTTTTTTTTTTTTAATATTTGGCTCCACATCATTCACATACCCGTGTGCACGCCGCTGGTTGTGATTTATTCCCAAAGACAGAAATACAAATAAAGAAAGCAATCTCATTTACCAGCTCCCAGTGTTGCCACAGTGTGTTAAACCACAAGTCAAGTGTTATGACAGGCCCTGTCTGCGTGGCTGCCATGTCTTGAGGGGGGGCAGCGCAGTGGGCGGCGCGGCGGCGTTTGCTGAGCGATGACAGATGTGGGACGAGCGCTGTAATGCATCTCTCGTCTGTAGCGGCATGTTTTTTGGGGCTGAGCTTGTCGCCGCTGCTGACCAGTGATTATGCGACCCTGTGTTTGGCCCGGCTCGCGTTTGGGTTTCTAAATGGAGCATGGATTTGTTTCTGACATTTACGAATGATGTTTGTGCTGCGGGTTAGGCTAAATAAAGTCATCAAAGTTTTTTTTTCGAGGGGGGGGGGACAAAGAGTGGCTTTTTCCTCCCTTCTGTCCCCAGTTCCTTCGTCGTCTTCCTTCCCCTCCCCATTGAAAACAAGCTGCAGGGTTTTCTATCAAAGTAACTCATCGAACGGAGCGGATCGATGTGTGACACGGGTCCAGGGCTCTGTTACAGCTAAACGCTTTTCTTTGATTTTATAGACAGATTCAGGATTAATGGGGATCCAGGTTCAGAGCAATTGACTCCTGCGTCTCCTTCCTTCTCCTTTTTACACAAGAATCTGTATTCTTTACTAAAAGACTGAGAGAAAACCACGAAGGCAGCACTCAGCAGATATAATGTTACAGTACATGTAATATTTTAACAGTTTAAGAAAGAAAAGTTACTACTTTATTCTAAATACTTCTGACCACGTTGACCACATTTGTTGTTACCCCTGAAAATTCCTTCCCTAAATAAAGTAAGGGCCAAATCTGATCACTTCCGTGGCCACAGCCATATAAAATCCAACACCTGGGGATGCAGAATGCTTCTTCAAAAAACAAATGGAAGAACTGATCGCCACCAGAGACTCGGTTAATCCCACTGTCATGCAGTGAGAGGACGCCAGCTCAGCAAAAAACTGCAGATATTAAGTTCCATTGCTTCTCAATATTCCACAGTCACATTAGTTTGGTGCAGAGGGGATGATGATGATGATGATGATGACTTTTCAGGAGTTGGACTCATCTGCTTGATTCCAGACAGACTCTTAAAGTTGAAACATTATCAATTTGCAGTATCATTTTATGGCGCAATCAAGTAACTGTTACATTCAGTTATAAAAATGATGTCCAGCATAACATAATAGAAATTTGACTTTGCAATTTGACGCCTTGAAATTGGCCTCCGTCTCTTTAAGAAGCTTCTACTTCCCTTTCAGCACATCATCACAATAGTGTTGATAAATTAAGCCATTTAATTGTTCTGGGAGGGTTGCACTGAGAAGTCGTTGGTATGATGAGCTCAGCACATTCATGGTTTCACCAGGTATTTGCTCATTGCTGCTGCCTCTGAGTGGAGACGACGGCTCGGGACAGGGGTTCTCTGTGAGGGGGGGTGACGTGATAAAATGCTGAGAGAAGTTGATATTACATCATCTTGGACAGTTAATGCTATTGGCTGTGTTTGAGGATTGCCTCTTTCTGCTTCTGCACAAGCAAGGTCTATAAAGACATGGAATAGTGACTTTTCCATTTAACTAGCACCGGAAAACGACGGCATAGTTTTATGATGTCACAGGGATCCTGATCCTCGGCCAATCGGTTTGCTTCACACAGGTTTGACATACTCTGAGTGCTGGGATCTGTTTTTGTTCAGCCAGTTATTTTGTATCCAGGCCATGCAGCCAGCAATCTGAAGTTACACATGCTCCTTTAGTCCTTTAAGGCCAAGACAAACTGGTGCCGATCCGACGGAAAATCGGGTCGGATGATGCATGCAGCAATTATAACTTGCTAAAGTTGCTGGGGCCTCACAGGCTGCTAGCAATTCCCTGCAACTGCGTCGCTGATTGTCTATCTTGATAAGAACTACTGAACAATTTGACGGGAATGTAACGAGTGCAACAGGAGGTGAGAATTGAAACCCATCTGCTTTGGGGAAAAAGTAGATGAAATTTTGACTTACAAAAAAGAAACAGCAGTATACTTATCTATAGTACAAGCTCAGAAGTACAGGCAACATGAACGAATGAAACGGTGATCTTGTCTGAGCTCATTCCTGTAGTGTTTGCTTGTGTTTTTGCTGGCAGGATTTCCAGCACATACTCTTACATGAATACTCGAACTCGAGTCCAGTGGTCTGACCATTGAGTTGGATCCTGTATGTCGGTAAAAAATAGGGGTGTGAGGAATCGAACACAAGCGTCTTAATCTTAACACAGTTAATCTAAAACACCCTGGTCATGGATGTGCACAGACAGATGCTAAGGCTACGCTAAAGCACCAGCCCTTTTTCCTCTGGACAAAAACATGCCCTTTTGAAATCTTGTTTTTTTTTGTCTCTTGTTTTAGTGTATTGTGTATAACCGAAGACAGGATATGGCCATTTATTTGAAATGGGTGTACATTACATCATGTTCAAGCTGTAGCTGTGAAAAAAAAACCCACACTACGAAGGCAGCCAGCGGTTTCATGGTGTGCCCTTTCCTTCCCCGCCCTGGAAAGTGTGTATTAAATGTGTTGTGGTAGTAAATAAATGCCAGGTGGCACTGCTAACAGCATTTATAAGACACGAGGTAGCGGTGGAAAACGTGCTATTGATGATCAAAGCTACTTTCCAGATAATCAGTAGTGCTACAGATGCGAGCGGACATTGGATCCCAAACGTACGAGCAAATCAACCCAGAAACGGTTCATCAGACACAAAATCAACTTCCTTCCACGGACGTCAGTCCCCAGACGTAAATCCTGTTCAAAACCTGAGCGACTATTGGCAGCAGCTAGTTTTACAAAGAATCAAGAGCAGTAGTTGTGCCTTTTGTGTAAGATGTAATAAATGCTTTTTAAAAACCTAACTGGTGAATTACATCGTGGTTGTAATTCACCACGATGTCAGCGAATGCACTGTTTCTTTTAGTAAGGAAACGTGCAGAAGTGCTATCTGTAATTTCCAAGCTGCTTTTTAAATTTGCTCCCTTCTGCTTAGAAATTAAAAGTTAATGGAACTATAAAACATCACTGCAAAGAGCAGTTTGATCAATATCCACTCCCCACCACGAAGAAAGAATTCATTTAATAAATGTAAGTGAATGTTAGTGGCTGACTTTATTCTTAATTGCAGTTTCTGCTCAGAGATGTCCAGGAACAATCGGTCACAATGTTACTTGGATCATTCTAATCCATGTAGAAACAGTTTAGTGCAAATGAATAAGATTGCAAGATTAATACCCTGAGAAATGTGAGAAGCTTGACATCCATTTTAGAACTGCTGCAAACACAAAGGGAGATCGATGGTAAATGATTACATGGCATAAGGGAGCAATGGGAAGGTTTGTTTAGTGCCTCCAGGGCTCCGCAGTCACAATCAATTTCCCTGAAAACATCAAGTAAAGGTCCCCTAGATCGCCAACATCGCCTTAGGAGTGCATGTCAAACAGCCGCTTTAAAAGAACAAATGTCAAATATTTCAATGCGAAGTTGGTTCCGATGAAGACAATCTAATCCAGCTGGTTTCATGGTTCACATGTGGCAAAAATGAACACTTTGAGTTCCAACCCCAAAGACGGTTTTGTAAAGTCACAAGCAAAACTCAAAAACAAGACGCATTTTTTTTTAGGGGGGGGCTAATATAGCATCAGATTTTAATCAAATTAGCTTTTGGCTAAACAGCCAAAGCTGTGAATGCTATAAAAAAAGAGTTCATTTAAAATACGTTGCTGTCCTTCCTGGAAGCCATGTCGCACAACCAGCTCTTTTGTTAGCTTTACGGGTGGTTGTACTTAGTCACAGATATAGTTTGTCGTTTTAATATTTAGGATGGAAAGAACATCAAGGGACAAGTGTTTGTAATCAGTTTGGTCACCCAAACATCAGAACAGCACAAACAGAAACTCTCCTTAATCAGAACAGCTTTCTAATAATAATAAATTATTTATAAACCAGAACACCTACATAAATAACGAGGATAGACATTTCAGACTAGCTGAGTTTTTAGTAAACTTAGAGGAAAAACTGGTGGTAGATATTTTCTAAGGCTGACAAAATCTGATGAACACAAGAGAAACCAGACCTTCATTTTATGCTTTACTTTGTACAGAAAGTCTGGCTTCTCGGCTATTGAGAAATGATTGCTTCCAGGAGGAGTGGACTCTGTTGAAGTTTTAAATGTTACCCATTCGCTAACGTTTGCTCATGACGAAAATAATCTGCCAGACTATGAAGCTTACTGGATCTTGTCTGCGCCACAAACAACCATCCTCCTCTGCGAAAAGAGAAGTGCTGAGCCGAACAAGATGGCTGCTAATGTTAGTTCAGTATTTTGAGGCGTGGCTAACAGGGACTGAAAGGCTTTGCTCACTTCCTCTGCTGCCATTGCCAAAACTACAGACTACAATTCAGAAACGGTGCAGAAAATCGTCACTCACGATTCCTTCTTCCTTTTGCTGATTGGCCCAGTAGAAATTCTACCTAAGCAATTCAGGTCAATGAAAGAAATCTGATATGGAGCAGTGAAAAGAGATGAGAATTGCACAGGAAGGCGATGGCTAAGCTGGTTCAGACAGATAGAGATACAGAACCTACAAAAGTGTTCAAACCCCTTAAACATGAAAAAAAAAGTTTAAAAAAATAAAAATCCAGTTAGAACCAGAAACCTCTATTTTCTTCAGGTTTTAGTTGTTATTTTATTGTGCAATATTGTGAATATTATGTAACTTTTTAGAGGCTGCAAACTATCTGAGACTGGGGCACAATGACACGAAATATACACAGCCACAACTATAATGGACGGCTTAAGATCAATTCGTTTTACATAATGGCCTAGACAAAGTCCAGATCCAAATGAGAATCTGTTGGACAAAAGGTGGGTCTACAAAGCATTGGATTGTGGGGACTGAATACAAATGCCCTGCCCACTTGTCAGGTTTTTATCTTATTTGCATTTTCCATTGCGTAGGTCTATCACATCCAAGTGCAGCGCATTAACATTTGTGCTGTGAATACTTTTACGAGGAGCTGCATGAATCATGGTGCATTAGGGGTGGTCCAGACATTTCAGTGACAAAAAAGTTTTGATTTAATTTTCAATTAGGACAGAAAATCTTTGCTGACGCAGCATTTTTACTGGCCATCAGCCGACACCTGTGGCTTGTTGATGTAAGATCCTCTGAGAAAAAGGAAAAAAAGAAAGAAAAAAATCCTAAAGAGTGTCAAAAAGCATATTCCATGTCAGATGAAATTTCCCTGAGCCACGCAGTTCATTGTGATTACAGGACGGCAGCCTGATCGCTCTGGATCGTTCCACCCACACATGCAAACTACCTCTGCAGTGTGTGTGTGTGTGTGTGTGTGTGGGCAAAATGCCTTTTACAGAGGACAAGTGAGCCGACATGATCATTAAACAAATCCCAAGGACGAGGAAGAGCATGGTGGTATTTAAATATACTGTCTTTTGCAATTTCAATGACATATTTGCAAGATAGTGTGATTGAAATTCACGGCATGGATAAATTTCTTTATTTATTAATATTAGGATTTTTTTAATGGGTGGATTTACTGTATTGTAAATCATAACTGTCTATTTTCTGTTCAGATTATATTTGTGACTTCTCTTTATTGATGATGTGCAAATTAATAATTTGAACTTTGAAGGTTTTTATATTTTTGCTTCATTACACCAACAATCTCATGCATGTTAACTTAGGTTTTTCAATTATAGTGCAAGACAAAGTGGTGTTTAATTGTCAAACAGAAGAGAATAACACATGAATTTAACATTTTTCAACAAATGAAAAATAAAAATTACTGAAATGGTGCCTTACGTTCATCATGGGCAAAACGTTAGCGATGGGGTAAAATGTAAAACTTCAGCAGAGACCACGCCTACAGAAAATAGTTTCTCAAGAGCCCAGAGACCTTCTGCACGAAGCGAAGCGTAGGACAAGGGATCGGTTTTTATCTGGGCAAAACTATGATGATAATATGTTCATCAAATTTTGCCAGCCCTAGAAAATGTCTACCAGAAAAACCCAGAGCTTGAGTTTACAGAAAATTTGAAAAATTCAGCCAGAAACATAATTTTCCGCTGCTAGGCTAACTTCAAGATAGCTTCAGTAAAAAACAAAAAACGTACATAAAAGTTATTTATTTTGTGTTAAGTGTTTTAAAAAGAATATCTACTGACGTCAAGCTTCGCCAAGATAAATTTAAAGGAAATATTCTAGTGTACATCACGTAGCTTCTTGCTAACTTTTACTACGGAGCAATAAGACATGGTTTAGAAATACTTCAATGGTTTTTGCTTCAGTTTTAATTAAACCAAAACAGAACAAGCAGTAAAAAAATCTACTTAGCTTGAGTTGAGTCGTTTAATTTTAACTGCATTTCAAAAGCCAAAAGGAAAAAACGACAAGAAAAAAGGAACACAATGTCCATCTGTTGAGAGCAAACAGTGACATATTGTCACAGCGGGAGTGGTTCGGAACGACGTCTTAAATTTCGTTTTATTGTTTCGTCATGTGTCAATAAGGGAATGAAAGGAAACTTGTCTCAAATTGAGCAACAACAGGAAGCAGTGATCACTCACAGCCACTTTGCGGGTGCTTGTTAATGACTAACTTCAAGGCAAGTCGTGAAAAGTTAAAGACAAGAGCTCCATTGTTTATCGTGACCTCTTTTTTTGTGTTTGACCTTCCCTGGCTTTCCCTGTACTCCCCCTCTTTTCCTTTCTCCTCCTATAGACCTTTCTCCGGCTGCAATCCTTCATTCTGAGGGAATCCACACCTGCGCTCTGTGTGCCGTTTCCAGGAGTTCCCAAATTACAAATTTGATGCAAAAACAATAAAATAAAATAAGTCTTCTACCTCCTAGATTTTGATAAAACACATTGGGGAGTTTTAAAAGAATGATTTCATCTATTCAGTAAAAAAAACATTCAAACCCACCTTTTCCATTTGAAAACATAAACACAGGTGGTCGTGACCACTCAGCAGCAACAACTGACAATTAGTATAGCTATAGCTGAAAATGAGTCGTGTTTAATGTCTGAACTTTGACTTGGCTGCTCCGAATCTTAATTTAATTCTTGAGGCATCCAGAGTTAGACTTGCTTTACATTATTATTGCTGCATAACCCACGTTAAAATTTTCTAACCCATGGCAATTTTGAAAAAACTCTGCAATTTCTGAGAAGTTTTTTACTCTTGGAAGAAATTGGGTTTTTTTTTTTTATCCTTATTGAAATAAATGTATTTCACAAAACTGAAATGGAAACGCTTTTGTTGCATCGCAGGAGTCACGTGATCAACAGCCAGATGCTGCTACTGCCGAAAACGACAAAGAAGACGACAGGAAGTGGTAGGAGGATGATGATTTGTTTTGGAGGGTTTGCACAGTGTGCAGCTGGCACTATCAGAGTTTTCACAGCATCACACAGTTCATAAAAAGTTGTGTGTCTTTCTAATGTAGCTCTTTTGTAAAATCACAGACTACAGTTTCCCCAAAACACCTCATACTTAGCAGCTCACAAATATAAAGGACCGTCTGTCTCCTCTAATGGCTCATAGATGAGGGTTAACGCTGTGCCTGAGTTACGTATATATCTAATTTAAGTGTCTCTGTCGTTATTTTTAAAGACTTCTCACTTGAACAAGCTTATTAATGTGTGATGGTGATTTTATTTCTTATCCAATGAAAACACTGCAATCGCAAAATCGTGTTTTGTCGACATGAGCAAAACGGAGACAAAGATTTGCGCACGTTCGTAACAGAATCGCAGTGGAAAACTTCTGTTTCCTGACGGTGTCGGGTTGGTTTGGATAGATTATTTGGCTCTTGCAGACCTGGTAAATACATGTCCACATTTTTCCTGTTTGTTATTGTTTATGGACTTCCTGTCCACTCCTCATATCGCAGTCCTGTCTTCTTGACAGCCGCCGTTGTCTCCGCCGTCTCCTCGGCGCTGCAGACTGTGACCTTGTTTCCTGATTAGATGCAGCTCCCTCTGCCTGCCTCTTATCACACGGACGACATTGATGGATGGCTGTAAGTAGCCGCTCTGCTGTTTGGGACTAGAGGTCAAGGCACCAGTTACACTAACCTAATGTTGTTGTTTTCAGGGGGGTTTTCCACCAACCTAATGCTTATTTCAGCTCATTAACAAGACTGGCAGTGAGCTGGGGAAGGCAGTTCTCTTAATAACAAGAATCATCTCAAAAAGGGATCCTGCTTTTATACAAGTATTTATTTATCTCCCCCTCGCTTTATGCTTACAAGTCATTGCTTTTGAAGATTAGGGAAAACCGCGCACCAACGTCTTGCCAGCTAACTCGCATTATGCAGCCGTTTGCCCACAGGTTATGAGGGATTAGGACTGATTTCGCACTCAATTGATGCTGCAGAAGGGCTGAGAGAATCAAAGCCCCCCAGACTGCGGCTATTTTGGGCTGCTGCTAATAGTTCTTGTCAGGCGTAATTTTTAAGTACTTTAACCAATTCATTGTATAATTAGGTTAGCAAAATTAGCTCATTGCGAAGTCAGTCAGCAGCCGGTAATGCAATAAAGTTATTAACATTCCAGATTTATGTAACCACTAATATAGAGGTGATCTGTCTTTATCACATTTTTCTTTACTCGTACAAAAGCCATAAATTAATCTTAAAAATTTGAGTTGTCTGTGACTTGTTCTGGTTGCTCAAATTATTATTATTATTTTTTTTACTCTTTGCGGTTTAAATCAATTTCGAAGAGAGAGACCTAAAATAAAATAGTACAATATTAGCTTGTAGAAAATAGAACTTCAAATGGTTTACAGTGACTTGCAAACGTTTTCATATTCCTTAAGCTTTTTTAAGCCTTTTGTTAAGCTACAGCCATAAATCTCAACGTATTTTATTTGGATTTAACTCCAAGACACAAACATAAATTAGCAAATGGTCCCTGCTTTTTACATTTTATTTTCATAAATAAGACAATGAAAATGTTTTGGGAATGTAGTTAATCCCAAAATTATTTGTGCAAAATTTTAATTTAAAATACATTTTTATTGAACCGAGAGGTTCATTCCTGCTAGGACATATTATTACACAGGCATTTCTCCAAAAACAATAAGGAGTCTCAGTTAAAATACAAACATATCTGGTTTTATTTGTGTTTTCTGGCGTGTCAGGAATCTTTGTTCGCAGAAGTTAAGCCGTGATAAGTGTTTCACATGTTTCCTGGTATTTCTGTTGGATTATCTCCAAGTTTAGGGCTTCAGGTCTCTTTACCATCACCCCTAAATCTTTAGTTTCCTCTCCAAATTCTCTATCAGATTCAAGTCAAAACATGTTTGTCTAATTAAAAAATTACTATAAATCAGAATATTCATATAAATACGTTCAGGTTTCGGGCGTTTATGTGTTTAATACGCAGTAAGTCAAAACTGTAACTCCTGTAAATTATGTATGGACATAGACTTTCAAGTCTTGCCATAGATTTTTTATTTAATTTAGCCCTGAAGTTTTGACTGCGTCATCCTGACAAATGAATTGAAATCTATTTTTGATCTCAACCATCCCAGCCACCTGTGTGTTGTAAACGCGTCCCTGCATGAACACAGCCAATTAGAAATGATTGCATTATGTCCTACGCATGGTGTCAAGTTCTGCAGAAGACTGCTAATGGCCTTTTTATCCAAATCAGGTGCGTGGCAACGAGAAAATAATTTAACGGCTGGTCAACCCTGCGGTTGTGGACCTCTACCTATGGCTTCTGGCAAACTTTAAATATAACGTCTTGTTGACTTTTTTTTCCCTAGCCGCTATACTTCTCCTTTCCCTGTTTGGTTGTAGCTTTTTTTCCCTAGCAACACCTTTGCACAATTTTACACTTACCCCCATAGATGAGGTGAAAAAGTTCTAGAATTTAATCAGATGGGAAGAAAAACACAACAGAGGCTACACCTCACCTTGTGAGTTGTAACACCAGCTATTGCGACCGTTTGTGATAAAATACGAGCATCTGGCCTTGTAAACTTTATTAGTGTTTGCCCATCGAGGCCCCGATCCGCTCACTGAAAACACTGCAAGATGACTCATGTGACTTGTTTTCCACAGCTCGCTGTGTCCTCTGCACAGTTTGGGCTCACAAAGAAGAATTTCTCTTTCATAAGAGGTTTGAAAATTGCGTCGGTGAAAGTCCTCTCTGACTCGTAAAAGGTTTGATCGTGAAAGACGTTGGCGGTACTTTTGGTTTCACAACGGGAGGTTTGATGGACACTCAGCCATGATGATGTACAAATATAGTTGCCGTGAATCCCAAAAATAAGATGTTCTGCAGTCTTTGGTGTAGTAAGATACTTTTTTCAGCATAACTGATGAGTGTTTTCCCTTCGCAGCAGTCATTTCTCATGAGCCGTTAAAACTGGATTGTTCAAAACTCTTTGAAGAAGCCTAATCTTGAATTTCAAAGAGCAAGTGTACAGAAAAGGCAGCATATCTTTTTAATGCTTTCCAAAAAAGTGTTTGCCCATCCCAGAGCACCAACACTGCATTGGTGAAGGTTTTGAATGACATATGTCCCAATGTTACATCAGAAACTTGTGTCTTGGTTTTACTGGATCCCAGTGTTGTGTTCACTTGCGAGGTACCTCAAGGCTCCGTTCTCGGGCCACTTTTATTCAACATTGATATTATGCCACTCGCTCAGATTATACAGTGCTCCAACTTCTCAGGCAATATGTATGCTGATGATGTACAAGTTTCTTTTTCTGCCACCGTGATTCAGAAAGACAGGAGTCAGGTGTTATCATTAACTCATACCTGAATATTAGTAATGAAATTAGCCTACTGCTACCATAAAAGGCTTTGGGAATAAATAGTTTCCTAACAAAACAAGGCTCAGAAAAACTGTTGCCTGTTATTATAATCATTGGGTTAAAATATTGAAATCATCCATCCATCCATCCATCCATCCATTCATTCATTCATTCATTCATTTATTCATTTTCTTTACACTCTTGTCCCTTAATGGGGTCAGGAGGGTTTCTGGTGCCTATCTCCAGCTAACGTTCTGGGCGAGAGGCGGGGTCACCCTGGACAGGTCGCCAGTCTGTCGCAGATATTGAAATCGTGTCTTCGAAAAAAACATAATTTTCATGTTCTGTTGTCCTTCGCGTTTTTAAAGTGTATTTCATGTTTTTGATGTATTGGTCATTCTTAACACATACCTGGGCTTACAGTTTGTAATTTTTGCATTAGCGTCACATACTGATGTAGGAATCCAAACACAGCGGCTTATGAGACCGTCAGTCCATCCATCAAGATCTCTTAGCCATGTTGTCAAACAAGTTCTAGTTGAGTGACGGCTTGTTTGTGCAAATGCTGTATGCATATAGAAACAGTACATAGGGTGGCCTGTTGAGCAAACTGGAAGTTGTTAAATTTTCTAATTGCACAAACAAAATTTTCAGTTTATACTAGTAGAAGAAATAAGATAAACAATATTACAGTAGAAACTTGACACAATGTTTACTGTGATGGTTAAAGCAGAGTAAAACCTGAGCTCTGTTTTTTTTTTTTTATTGAGTTTATCTCAGTGATATTTTAACAATGTTGTTTAGGCAGTTTTTAAATCTGTTTCTGAGGGTGTAAAATTTATATATATATATAGTGTGTGTGTGTGTGTGTGTGTGTGTGTGACATTGAAAAATGTGTTGATAAAAACACATTCTTTCTAACTTTGTTTTTATTTCCTTCTGTCACAGGCGATCATGATAAAAAAAAAAGACAGACATAAATCAAAGGAGTGAGAATTGTCACCTTGCGCGTGGATTAGGCTCCGCCTCTTACGCACGCTCTCCCCGCCCAGCTCATTCCTGATGCGGGCAGACCGCGGCTGCTGCGCCTCCAAGTGCGCCCGTCTTGAGCAGAGAGCCGCAGAAGTCCGGCCGGAGCGCACGCACTGGACCAGGTCTTCTCCAGCCTTGGATTCTACGATCTTTTAACGCTTCCATAGAAAAAACAACAACAACAACAACAACTGTGCTGCATGTTTTATTTTTATTTATTTTTTAACTTGTGTTTGTTTCATTTTTCCTCACGGATCTATATTTCAAGTTGGATACATGAAGATGCTTCCTACTAAGTAGCGCACCGGGACCGGGGCGTCTTTTTCTCTGTCCTCCGGGACATTTGAGGGACTCCTCCCGCTGCGTTTCTGCTTGGATTTCATTTATACAAAACATCTCGTGAGGTGTGGTGTCGAGGGGGGAAACTATATCGCGCATCACCTCCCGAAAGCACCGGCTTTATCTCCAATGAAATATCAGCCTTCGGGACCAGCTGCGGATCGAGTTAGTGAGCGGATTGAACTCAGCGACACCACCGAGTCTAAGAGGTCTCGCCCCGGCGCCGCGGTCTCACTGCTGACCCCTCTGGACCCTCTACGGCAAGCGAAGCGGCTTCCCATCCGGCTGATCAAGATGTTGACGGCGCACACCGGACACTTGCTCCATCCGGAATATCTACAGCCTCTAACGTCCGCGCCAGTGAGCATCGAGGTATTTATTGACTTTTTTATGATTTACAGATGGTCGCTTTGAACTGCAAGCCTTTGTGTGGTTTCACGGCGGCGATGAGGGAATTGATTTAGGAGAAGGAAAATTGAGAAATGGTCCTTTTTTGTTGTTTTGTTTTGTTTTTTATCCAGAATGCATACTTCTATTGTGACTGCAGTAAAAATATAAAAATGAAAAAAGGTTCCGTGGTTTTTAAGATAACCAAAAGTTTATGTACCTTGAAAAAGCAAATGAAACTCACAAGATTAATCGGCTGTCTGCCGATTTGCAGCTGATGCAAATTCACTTTTACCTCCAAAACACTGGAGGCTAACCTTTGTCTTTACTCAGTCCAGAAAAAAAGACATGTAAATTTAACTTCTTTTTTTTTCTAAGCCTAACGCCCCTGTCCAATTGTCGCCCAAGTAGTCAAACTATAGACTGATCTTTCCATCAACACCATCCACCTTTAAGCCACATTAGACGACTCTATATCTGCGTCTTCTTATTATTTTACTTTGCAGCTGCAAAGTAGATGGCTGGTCAAGTTTTATGTGTGTGTGTGTGTGTGTGTGTGTGTGTGTGTGTGTGTGTGTGTAGTTTCAATAAAATGCTGCTTGGGGGAGGAGGTCTGGGTCAGTGTTGAAACAAAATAAACATCACAGCCAGGGCTTGATTGAAGATAATGTGGGCCCTGGGCAACAACTGGTTTTGGTGCCCCATACAAACACACATAAATTACTTTAGATTAATCAACTTCAAAGTTCTGTTTTTCCTTTTTTAGTGTTTCCACATCTTTGCATCTGTTTCAAAAAGAGTTTGTCAGAAACGTGGCATCAAGTCTAAAAATGTCTAATAAAGTATTTTCAGTAGCTGTGCCAGGCCTGAAAGTGAAAGAAAGAAAAGAAACAAAGAATTCATTGAGCATGTTCCAAACGATGATTGTTGTTGTGACGTCGTCTTATCTGCATAAACATTCCACATATTAAAGCACTTCCTAGTGATGTTGACTTGTACATATTTTGGGAAATTATACAAATTCTGCATTTGCAATAATTTCATTCATCAAAACAAGGGGAAAAAAAAGAGGGGCTCTAAAATCTCAAGGCCCAGTTTGGACCAGAATGCAGCTTTACTCCGTCAGCAGAGAAGTCTGCAAATGCCAGGTGATGTTTGAATTAAAAGCTGAAGAGCAAATGTCTAATGCATAGAAATGTGTTGTTCAGAGTTTTAAAATATCCTTCGACATCTAGGAAACTACATCTGTCGTTTCTCTATTATTTGGAAATTTCTTTAAAGACCAGTATGTCATTATGTGCTACAGCCATATTTGTAAGCACAGAGAAACTCTGGAGGGTTAAAAACATTTTCTGTTTTTAACCCTCCATTGGTCTTAAGAGACGGCTTTAAACCCTTTACACAGTCCTACAGGGTCGCACTGACTCCGTGTGCGCTTTTATGAGGTTCTTTTTTTTTGTGTGGTTTTGGAAACTGACGGTCTGACAGGACAACTCTCCCCTTTTCCTTGCCGGCTACCCGTGACATCTGCTGCGCTCCTCCTGAGCTGCTGGAGGGTTAAGGGATTTAAACCACAGTATTTTATATGAAACTAAAGTTCTCCTACTCATAATAACCCAAATCTCATGCTTTTTTTGTAGCTGGATGCCAAGAAGAGTCCACTGGCCCTGCTGGCTCAGACCTGCTCTCAGATTGGTAAACCGGACCCTCCTTCTTCCTCTAAGCTCGGCTCCTCCTGCAGCCCGGGGGATAAAGAATCCAGCAGTCGGTCGTCGTCCTCCAGCCTGAAGCTGGGGGAGCACCGCCCTTCTCTGGAGGACAAATCTAGCTTTAAACCCTACAACAAAAGCAACGTAGACTGTCGCAGGGATGGTGTTACCAGCAGCTCCAGCGGTGACAAAGTTGGATTCAGGGTGCCGAGCAGCAGCAGCTCAACCACTAATGGGAATTCAACCAGCTCCCAGCAGTCCTACCCATCCCACGCTTCTTCGCCTAGCTCCAGAGGCACCAGCACCCCCCCAGGACAGGCTCAGCAGCATCAGCATCACAAACAGAGCCAGTCTCCCGGTGGACAGCCCGCCTCACAGTCCCAAACTCTTAGCTCTGAACCCGGACGCGAGCAGAGCAGCCCCACCAGCACTTCCACTAGTAATAACCACAGCAATCCAAAAAAAGACGCTGACCTGAGCAAGGCGAGCGCAAACAGCCCGCACCACGCGAACTCCAGCCACGTCCGGGCGAGCACAAACTGCAGCAACAGCAGCTCTGATGGCGGTTCCAACCAGGACGTTGGCGGTAGAGCCGAGGCTGCCCAGCCTAGCCTCGGCCCTGAACACGTCACGCCCATCTCTCCTTACAAAAACAGCCAGCCACTCTTCCCCTTACCCTCTTCCAATATGGCCTATCATGGATCTGTCATGGGGGGTTACGCGGGCTACCCATCCCAGTTCCTCCCAGGGTTGGACCCGTCCAAATCGAGCCTGAGCATGGGAGGAAAACACACGAGCTCCAGCCCTCTGACAGGCGCCTCCCCGCCGTCCTTCATGCAAGGCCTTTGCAGGGACCCTTACTGTTTAAGCTACCCTGGTGTGTCTCATCTCGGCAGTAGCAACTGCAACTCCTGCATCCACGACCCTTCCTCCACCCTAAAGTCGAGCTTTCCCATGGTGTACCCCTCCCACCCGCTTCACTCCCTCCACCAAAGCTCCTTGTCGTCCAGCGTGTCCCCCTCCCTGTCTCATCCCCTTTACACGTACGGCTTTATGCTACCGAACGACCCCCTTTCCCACGCCTGCAACTGGGTGTCCGCTGGAGGGCCTTGCGACAAGCGCTTCGCCACCTCAGATGAACTTCTGGCTCACCTTCGCACCCACACAGCTCTGCCTGTGGGGATGGACAGTAAGCTGCTCTCCGTTTCCTCGTCTGGACCCGCATCCTGCCACTTGCACCTCCCACACCAGAGCAGCCCGGGCTCCCTCCCAAGTTCTCTGTCGCTCAGGGCTCCCCCGAGTCTGGGCTTAGCTCGCTATCACCCCTACAGTAAGGTCCATCTCCCCTCTGGGCCTTCCTCCATCTCCCTGCACTCTCTGCCCACCACTGGCCCTTACTATCCCCACTACACTCTCTACAGTCAAAGACTTGGATCTGCGTCAGCTCTTGGATACCAATAGAACACAATGTACTTATGTGTTTCTCAGAGTAGTTTGACATTTTGGGGATTAATCATGTTTTGCTTTCTTGCAGAGAGCTTGGGTGAGAAGCTTAAAATGGCTCCCATGCACCTCTTAAATGTGAACCTATGGGCAATTAGCTTAGCTTAGCACAGCACCTGGAAAAGTTGTTACACTAGCTGTCCTGGCCTCAGCTGCTCTCTGAATCTCACGTGAAATGTTGTCCAAAAGGAATAATTCAGCTGAAGCAGTAATTTTTAGTTTTCAAACAACTTTGGGAAGGAGTTCTGAACCAACTGATGGAAACTTTAGATAATGTTTCTAATTTGACTTGTAAAATTGCTCATTTCTGCTTATTTTGCCCATTTTTTTTTCCAGATTAAAAAAACATATTTGAACATATTCAGCAGAGCTGAGCTGTTTACATAGTCAAGCTAGCTGTTTGCCTCTTTCTGAGCTAAGCTAACTGGTTGCAGCTTGTAGCTAGTTGGTCAGGAAAACAACACCTTGCTCTGCCAGAAAGTCAATAACCACATTCCCAGAAATATTTTACTTTAAGATGAATTGTGACAACTTGCTGCTTCTTCTGAATTCAGAAATGACTTGGAGACACTTTTCTCTGTTCTTAAAAGCATCTCCGCTGTCGGTTTGAACTTTTATCCACGAGATTTTTAATAAGATTTCTCTTTCCAAATTCAAAGGGCATGCAGACCTTCTGTTTTTGCACATTGCAAGAGACTTGACTGCCCTGAGGTGATCTACCGCTCTGTGCTATTCTGGAAATTGATGGTTGTGCATAAAAGCTTTCAGCAAACAGTGATGATTTAGGAAAGAAAAAAGCTAGTGTGTGAGGGATGGCTGCTGGCTGCGGCCACTGGCTTCAGTTGCCTTCTCCCTGCAGGAGACGCATGAAAGCCTGAAATGTTGCACACATTTAACCGGCCCAATGTTTTGCTTTGATTCCTCATGCCTCTTCCCGCTGATGATGTTTATTTATTTCCTACAGGATACCTGGCTTTAATACTTTCTATGTATTCTCCTTTTACAGTAATGTGAGCGGACATGTTGGAAAGGTGTTAAAACTGTGTCTTAACACTTTCGTATTGAATGAATGTTAAAATCACATCTTGTTCTCAGCTTTTTGATTGTTTTTTTATTATTATTATTTCCTCAACAAAATGAATAAAACTGAGATGTGATATTTTTTTGTAATATTGAAACACCCCGTGGTGGGGCCTCGAGGGTGATGCGGTGAAATGGGAGCTCATATTTTGGTAAATAAATAACACTGAAGACGTGTATTCTGTTTTCATTTCTGGTTTGAATCGGTTGAACTGGCAGGCTAGATCAGGGTTTTTTAATTAAATTTCTTGCAAGTTTATAAGGAGATTTTGGCATCCTCAACTAGCTTAGCTCTAGGTTACTTGGAACTGAACATTAGTCCTAAAGAGGCCAAGACTAAAACGTGTTTCTACCTTCTTAAAACACCTCAGATCTCAGAAACAGTGCAATTCCTTGAGTAAATGCAATTTTATGAATCTTTAATATTGCCTGGATATTTTCATTTGCAGGTTCCTTATGCAAAAACCGGTCATGGTTTACACAGGAAATTAAGATTGGAGGGGGTGCACCACCAATTATCACCCTGCGTGAAACATGTACTGACAAGGAACAATCTAAGGTTTGTTTGTTTCTTTGTTTGTTTTTTTAACTCAGTGACTACCTGATTACCTACCTGCTTCAGATTTTAGTGGTTAAGTTTATGGATAGTTTATTTGACTGACTGTATTGTGACTTCAGTATGTTTGACGTAGGATAACCATTGGTGACGCACTCCCTCCAGTCTTAAGTTCCTGTCTAAATAAACACTTTTTATCCAAAGTAAACGTGAAAACTGATCAAAGTCTAGTTTGGGGGGATTTGAGTAGAAGTCCGCTTCAGTCCAGACCCTCTTGCTCTGGCGAAATAAAGACGCCTAGAGGAAAAGATTGCCGGTTTGAATATTTTCATTCTTCCGTCATTAGATCAAGGTGATTACCTCTGATTTATTACGGCTGTGAAAGCACCGAAACACACACGCGCACACACGCACACAGACACACACAGAGCTTGATTTGCAACCCCAGCCAATCCACGTAACGTCAGGAAATGTACATAAACCTGTTGAAAAATATTTATGCCTACAGTTTAAATGCTTTTAAAAGAAAAGCGGTCTAGATGACTCCTGGGAAGACGTAAATCTTTATGAGCCAAGCTGTCACTGAGATCCGGATGTTCGAGCTGCTATTTTAACCATGAAGGATCCCAAATGATGGATGGCTTTTGAGAGTACTTGACTGACAGCAGTGAGTGCACCTTGGTGTCACCTTGAAGCGAACACATCCAGATGTAACGCTCTCAGATCAGGTGTGACAGGCAGACCCACGAGGTCCCGATAAGGATCAGAACCACCTCCTGTAGGTGTTCACGGCAAAGTCCTGACAGACGGACGCTAAAGTTGCCACGTCTGGCCTTGTGATTGGCACCGGTGATATAATTTCCTCGCAACGTGACACCCTCGGTGAAGTATAGATGAGCCTCGCTGGTCACTCGCGACTCTGACAAGACAGACACGGAGGTCAAAGACAGCCCGTCTCCGCCGTAACAAGAGAGCCCGCTTCGGTTACCGTGGTCTGAGACGAGGCTGTCGGTCGTCTGGGTTCAACCCAGGGCCAACAGAACTTCTGGGCTCATACCGAAGGTTTCACATTGCATCCTGAACCTGATTGCACTTAGTTTGATAAGTGTTACGGATGAGCCGGCAGCTGCCAACACCGCGTTCCTCATCTCTGTCTCTGTCAAACTTGAAGTTTTGACAAGAGTTGAAATGTTTGTTTTTTTTCCTCTGACTTTTCAACTCTTCAGATGCATTGTGTCTCTGTATTTACTGTTGCAACAAACGTAGAGCTGGACAGTGATGCCACCTGTTGGTGACTGCCGATACATGCTCACTGTAGGTCGAACCCGAAACAACAACCCCTTGTTGTTTGACATCATCTCTTTCACACACAGGTTTGTAATCAACTATAAGAAACCAAAGATTTTGTTTGTTTCTGCTGGATGAGAGCTGGAAACAGTGGCGCGAGTGTTTCCAGCAATATGGAGTTGGGGTCCTAATAATCTTTACATTTTATTTTGTAATTTTGACACTAGTGACAAAGAAGTTTGAATTTAGTTATTTCATAAAGACAACAGTGTATATTAATCAACATAAATACTTCATGTAAACATACCAGATTTAGCCAAAGAGGCAAAATTTCATCTGTCTCCTAACAGGTGGATGGGAGGGATTAAAAAGTATAAAGTTAATATGCATAACATACATGAACTATAAAATATAAAATTTACATCCTCAAATAATTTGAAAGATTGTGCATTTATTTTTAACTAAGGAAAGTATTCATTTTGTATTTATTTATGGGTATCGGTGTAAACAAGGGTAAACACAAATGCACACCACAGTTTTATTTTTAGTTTTTTACTTGTGAAAAAACAAACAAACAAAAAAAAAAACATGTACTCAATTTTTTTTCCACTTCACAAATGTGAATGGCTACGGCAAAACCAGGAACAATTTTCCCCTGAGGGCATTTTGAGTTATTTACGGATGCTGAAAGTAAGCTTTCCATTGATGTCAAACATGTGGTTTGTATTTAATAGAACATTGTGTTGTTCCGTCATTAAAAAAAATCCCAATAAAATACATGTATTTGTGGCTTTAAAGCTGTAATGTGTAACTTTTATTAAAAAAAAAAATTACATATTTGCTTAAACGGTCACCGTGTTGTGATAGTTTTGTATGAAACAGATAACCAAGCTCTTCTGCCTTCTCCTAGTGCTAACTAGAAACAACCAATCAGAGGCAGGAGGTGGATCTAATGCTGTCAATCACACTTGTGTATGTGCCATGTACTTCTCCCCATAGCAGGGGGAGAGCCTGTCGTGAATGTAGTGACAGTTTTAATAAACACATTACAAATATATATATTTTCTATTATAAAAGTTACACACTGCAGCTTTAAAGTGACAAAATACCAAAAAGTTCAAGGAGTATATATTCTTCTGCAAGGCTACTTCACAAATTTTACATCCATCCATGTATTAATCGCCAATCAGCTCTGAGTACTCGGCTTGTTCCTGCTGAAGAGAAGCATTGCCAAAGCCTGATTCTGCCACCACCATGTTTCAACATTAATTAATGTGTTACGGCTCCAGTGTTAACGGTAACTCCAAAACGGTTAATGCCCTCATGTTACCGTTTAACACCAGTGCAGTATCTAGTGTTAAAACATAGGATTCTATTTACTATTAACACGTTGCCTCTCTGTCTCTACTCACCTGCAGTCAGTTAGCCAATCAGCCCAGGTCCATTGTTCCACATTCACTCTCTCAGTACTTAAACACTTCTGTTCCTCTCACTCCTTGCTGGTTTCTTCACATCCATTCCTTGTCGTCATTTTTGGATTCCTGTGTCGCTCAACTCTGGCTCCCTGTGTTCCTCCATGGTTTCCGGTTGTAAGTTTTTGTTCTTTATTTGTTCATTAAATGCCACGAAATCTGCTCAGTGCCTCCGTCTGCTGCATTTGTGTCCAGCGACAAACTACATGTCATGACGCAGGGCAGCCAAGCTGTTTTTAAAAAGAATATTTAAAAAAACATTTGTGTATATTTGTGTATGTCGTACCACCATCACTTTCCTCTGTTTGACCCAAAATGTTTTGCTCAGAGGCAAAACCAGTTGTGTAATAAGGGAGGAGATGGAGGTTTGAAGGCTGGTGGTATTATCCGCCTCCCGCCTGCTTGGTCTGAGTGAGTTCTCGGTACAGCCTGACAGCCCAGATGATTAATGATGACAGGACTGGCGAAGCTGCTCCTTCATTTCACGACTAGCCCTTAACCTCTCAATTAGCTCGAACCCGTGCAAATGGAAAAACAAAAAGTCCATCCAGAGGGTAATGGTTCGATACTTTTCCCCCCTCTTCCCACTTTCGCTCTTTAGAGATGATCAAAAATCATTAGGCGTGCTCCGAGATCACAAACAGCTGCCCCGATGTTTTCTGTGACACATGCCTCTGAGTTATACGGCCTGCGAAACCCGCTTCCCAGAAACGGACTCCTCCGCTTTCATTTTGTCCTCTCCCCAACTTTATCACTTCATCCATCATCCCCGGCTATGAGTGCTTTTTTCAAGTGGTCCAAAAATAAAGCGGACGCAGATGTCAAGCCACGCTACGCCGATGTTTCTAAACCGCCAGAAACCCTTCACTTACGTCCGCCCACATAGAAAAGTTGAAAACGCGTCCCCACAAAGCCGCCGTTGAACTCGGCTCATCCTGCTATTGTTCACGTAATAAAACCAGCCCATGGGTAAATCAGCAAAAGTTTTGAGCAGGTATCTTTATTCCCTTCCTTCAAAAAATAAAATACAACCAATCTACCAATGCATTAAAAGAAAGTTAAAAAAAAAAGAGAGAGAGAGAGAGATCTCAGCAGCATACACAAAGGCAAATGTAATTATGGTTTCTCTTCTAATGCGCAGCTGGTTTTGATCTGGTTGCGCTCTGAAGCTGCAGTTGTCAGCTCTCATGCATCACAGAGCCGGAGCTTAACGGTGAAACGTGCTTTGGCAGTGACCAACGGAGGCCTGGAGGCCAGCGGCGGCCGCCGGTGGGTTAGCCACATTCAGAGGGGAGGTGGGGGTGGGGGGTGACACCATCCTCTGTTTTCCGCATCTGGATCCCCGCGAGACCACATCCAGTCATCCCTTATGGGGTTTTTTCCCTCCTCCGCGAGCGCCAAGACAGAAAAACTCTCCGAAATACACGCGCCCGCGCACGTGGACGGGCTGAGGGAGTAATGAAAGACAGAGTGGGGGGGAGGGGGGGCAGCCCCACGGTGGCCGGGGAGAGGAAAGCTCGCATGGAAATGAGCAGGCATGATTACTCAAATACAGTCATTAAGGAGGAAATGTTGTTTTTCAAGCTGTCAGGATGATTAATGAGGGAGAGCAAATGCGCTCAAACGCTGTTGTTTAGTCTAACCAGCAGACCTGATCTCTGACGGTAACTTACAACAGACAGGATGTGTGGATGCATTTAGCGGCACATTAAAGCTGCACAAGTCCAAAGATCCAACACAGCGGATAAAAGATGCTCTCGAAGGTGATGTAGATTAATGAGTTAATGTCGATCGACTAACCTTTGATTGATAAGCTTCCATTTTCTAAGAACCCAGAGTTTTCTCTTGTATGAAGAGGTTTGACCATCTATCCATAACACAAAGGCTACAATTTACATAATATGCTGGATTAAAAAAAAACTTAAGGAACTTTTTGACTGTTTATATGTCAAAACAGAACCGCATAAAGTGTATTTTGCATCCCACTCCGGACTCTGTTTGGACTGTTTCTCTTTCTCCGCCATCTTTATTCCTGTATATCGACTGTATAAGGATGACCAGCAGCGCTCTCTACTGGACGGTGGCCAGACTACAACAATAAAAGGTTAGAGCGGAGGTTAGAACCAATTTGAATCTAATAAACCATTAATTGACAATTAATTATAAGTCGACTGAATGAAGAGGTGTGTATAAGTAGCTGCTAACTGATTATTTTTTATCCTGGACGTCTTAACTATGAAGGTCAGCTATATACACAGTCATCCATGTTATTTAGATTGGTACTCTTGGTAAATAGAAAACCTTAACTTTAATGTTTTTTTTATACACAGCGGTGGCCAGAAAAACTTACCTTTGTATTCCGCCAATAAATTGGCCCCTATTTTCTTAATTTTGAGTCGATACGTGCAGAGCTGCTAGATTTGCCAATGAATGTGGCGCTAGAGGTTTTGTGAAAAACTATTAAAAGAAAAATGTAATTGAAAATTGAGAAATTGAATGGAATTGTATTTCCCCATGGAATAAACAAACTTAATTTATTTTCCCGTTTTGTCAGTGGGAGATCATGTTACTCAAATAAAAGGGAATTTACTTAAAGGCTTTATTCTTATCTTTACCAAGGATTCAAAAAGTTGATATGTAGTTGACTTGGGGAAGCAAGAACCCATCACTCAGAAACAACCTGTGGTTTTCTGAACTGAAAACTGACTTTTAAATTTAAGTATAAAAAAACAAATCAGCCAGCTTTATGACAGATTGGATGCTGTGTAAAGAAAAGTGAAACATAGACTTGGACTAGGCCCCGGCAACACACAATTTAAAACTAATACATCCATCCAAATGTGATTACTGGTGAAAAATGCTTTTCAAATATGTCAAATCCTGATGAAAAACAATCTCGAGACGTCTTCCTCTGGTTTCTCTCATCTGCAACGCATCCATTCAGAGTGCATGTTATGCTGCAGTAGATCACCTGGTCTGTGGTTTAAGTGTCTGTGAATTCTAAAAAGGAAAAGAAAAAAAAATTGGCCCTCTCTGTGTGTTTTTCAGCCTGCCTGGTGCCAAAGGCCTCAGAATCTCCAGATGTTCCCTAAATCATGCTGGAAGGCAGATAAGAAATCCGCTTTCAACAGATGTCTTGTGCCTGGACTCGATGATTTATTAGCTATGAATGATGAGACAGTGCTCCAGTGTCTTGCAGGCCGACTGGCTTTTATCATTATGCAGGCAGCTGTGAATCTGGGTGACATCACGTCAGCGGACTGGCGCGAGAATGAGACGGCAACTCCGCTTTTCACATTTTTAAGTCTTCGCAAATGCAACGGATCCGAGGTGAACGGGCCTCTCTCTCTTCTTTTTTGTTTGGCTGAAGTGTGACGCAGAATGAGGGGAATGTGGAGCCGGAGCAGCAGAAGAGTTGCGTTGCAGCTGTTGTTTTCAGCTAAAACGCTAAAAATGATCGTTTTGACAAAATCATCTTGACTCGAGGTCGAGGGAGTTTTCAGGTCAATAAATGGGTTAAGTTAAAAAGTACAGCCCTCAGTAGAGAGGACTTTAAGTCAGCAAGCAACTTTATTTAGACTTAACATATAAAAACCCAATAAATAGTGAAATTTACTGCAAAAATACTAATAGCAGAGCCAAAGAAATGTAATATTTGAGCATAATTGATGGCATGCCAGCTAATGTTCCTGAAGAGAAAAATAATTGACAAGTTTATATTGTTAATTATTTATATTTTATTTTAATTTCAACACACTGTGGAAACGATGTGCATGTAAGCTCAAATTAGCTTAAATGCTACACTGCTGGCACAAAGCTATGTATTGCCTAACTGTTGCGCAACGCATTCAACTAGCTTCATTTTAGAAAACTACTTTTTAAGAATCATTGAGAAAAACAAAACTTAAGTTAACTGAATACTTAACAAAACAGAGTTAGCATGCTGGCGTTAGCTGAGCATTTTAGGAAATTGCTCAGTAAAAATGATTAAAATCATTGGAAAGAACAAAACTTAAGTTATCTGAAAACCTTTGGTTTATGTCAGGACTTTTACAAAACACAGTTAGCATGCTAGCATTCATGTAGCATTTTAGTCATCAGAAAAAGTCACTGGAAAGGGCAAAATGCAAGTTAACTGAAACCTTTCAGGGTATGTGAAGACTTTTACAAAGGATGCTGACCTACAGGAACACCTGTTGATGTCTGTCTGTGTATTAATGTCATTAAGGGAGAAAGGAACGGATCTGATGAGGTTCGTTGTTGTTTTACTGCACTTTAAAGCTACAGAGTTTCAGAGCAAACAAATGACATTGATGTCAAAAGGTACCGAACTGGGAAGTTGGCAAAAGCCGGGACAGTCCTGGTTTTCACGATACGTTTTCACCATCTAAAATGTCAGACTTTTACTCGGACAATCTCAGTGGTAAAAGGAATGGAGGTAAGGAGTATTGTACTTGGTCAGGGGGGTTAGCTTGTGTCTGACAGCAACAATGACTGACAGAAACCGTGAGGGACTTGGACAGATGAGAGCCAAAGGCGGCGGGCGAGAGGGCGTACGGGGGTCAACGCATCGCCTGTGCATTGAGTGTGGCCCAGCAGCTGTATGCATAGGGGAGCCCCAGCCTCCTGCTCTGCATGTCAGGGGCCGTGATTAATGACCCCGCAGGCCTTGCTCTTAACCCCCTCCCCGCTGCTTGCTCCATAGAAGTCACTGAAGCCACTTCTCGTTTTGGCTAATGGACGCAGCCGGGGTCGGACGGGCGCCCTGAGACGAATGCGTTCATGGTTTACGCGAGAAGACGTGAAACAAAAACCAATTTCCCCTCTCAAAAAAATAAAAAACCGCGCTGCATTCCGCTTTTGCAGGGCCCGTGTAATTTCAGGGCTTTCAGAACGATGATTTCTTAGATTACTGTGGGCCCTGTGCAGCGTCGGGGCTGAGAGGGCGCCGGTGCCTGTGTACTGGTTCCCAGCTTGTCAGGCAGCTGTCGAGGAGTGATTTATGACCACTAGACTCCAACCTGTCTTCACTGCCAGTTCGGTATTGTTACAACTGACAGCTAATGAGGCCAGACATGCTTTCAAGCAGAGCACTTAACAGGACTTCAATCTTCCCCCGTCACGAGTACCATTTTTTCTTTCTTTTTTTTGCACACACTCCTTCACACAACAGCCTCCTTTCTCTTTGCCTTCCTTGTTCTCCGTCTTTCCACGTTGCAGCCGTATGACAGGAGCAGAAAGGGCCTCCGCTGACAGAAGGAGATGTTTCTCAGAGAGAAATGGCAGCAGAGAGTTTCACCGTTCTCTCCCTCTAACATAATAGCTAGAGCTTTACGTAACCGAATTATCGACTCACGTTTTGCTTGGTAACTTTGTGCTTCGTGAGTCAAACCCTGTGTGCTGCTGTCGGTCTTGACCAGAATTCTGCAAATTAGATTTTCCTGGTGAAATATTGATTAAGAATAATAAATAATGCATAAATAATAATACAGAGAACTGTTCAGTTCACAATCTGAAAATAAAACGGATATGTCTACAAGAAACTGTATCCACCTAAACTGAGAGTCCTGGCAGGGAGAGAAATATTCAGAAAAGCAGCCAAGAAGCCCATTGCAACTCTGGATCAGAGATCCACTGCCTAGATATGGAGTCTGTCGACAGCATGAATCCTCAAATCTGGACTTTTGGAAATAACATTGTTATTAAAGGGGGAATATTATGTATTTTCCAGGCAGATAGTGTAATTTTACAGTACAATCAGCTAATTATGTTACCTCCCACTGTTATAAAAATGCTATATGCATCAAATACGACTTAAAAAAGTTTGACTTCAAAGTTGAATGCCTTTAAATTGGGCCTTTGTCTCTTTATATATATTGAGATCCTGCTGCAAAGCTCACAAAAGTTGATTTTACATGTCGCCCCTTTAAAATGCTGGAAGAGACAGCCAGTAGCGCTCGTGTTTGCAGTTTGCTGCAGGCCATTTAATGGAAACGGCAAACATGCGTTGGTCAGATTTGACCAAAATTGAATTTTTTTGGCCTGTGCAAAAAAAGGACAAAATAAAAAATAGTTATATGCCTGGGGAGAAAACTGACAGCACAACAAACCGTTGCCATAGTCAAGGATGTGCATCTTCGGCCAACAGCGATAAACTCACATTCTCCATCCAATCACACTGAGCTTGAGCTAATTTACAGGTTTGCTTTAAATGTTTAAACATAAAAAAAAAACAATGTTTGGACGCCGTTCAGTTTTCACTGATTCACCTATTCGTGGATCACTAGAACATAACTCCAAATTATTTGTGGGAAATTCGCCTATACGCTGATTATTTTCGTAAAGCGTAATATTTAAAAGGAAGTGCAGTTTGGCAAACTGAGATAACTAGCCGCGATGCTAGTTGACATGCTATTGGCTCGCGTGTGCAAAGCAGCCAATCCAAGACAGGCGTTTATCTTCCTTAGCACTGATTGGCTGTAACTCCGAGAGCAGAAATAAGGAAGACTGTAGATGTTAGCTTTTGTGGTAGTGCTAAGGCTGCTTCCGCTACGTGTATTAATGCACTTTAAAGTATATTTCATGTATAAATTAATAAATTAGGAGGTTATGAGTGTTACTAGAGGGGGTCTCAAGTATTCGCAGTTCTTAACCACCATTAAAAACTGTGGTTTATTACAGGCATGCTGCTGTAATTATGCTGAAATATGTTTTTAGAGACTGATAACCACAGGAGTTCAATATGACACACATTGAACAACCTCAATTAGAAAAAATGCTGAAAACAATTTATTGGTTTGTCTAAGTAAAGTACAGAGACGTTTGTGATCGTGAAGCGACTAAAATGTGAAAAGTGCAAATGTTAAAAGCAACAACATTTGAAACAAATTTGTTCCAGGTTTAACGATGACTCTTTTCCACAGTCTATATTAAAAAGGTCAATAATGTTTTCAAATAGCAATTGGGGAAATAAAACTAAATTAACATGGTAATTCCATGGCTGAAAAAAATACATTTACGAATAGTCTCACTACTTTGCAAAATTGTCAGATTTAAGGCACAGTTCTCTCAACGTTAGCTCTCTGAAAGTAAATTTGGCTCCTTGGGCCACAGAAGGATTTTGTAATGAAATCAAAGAGCAGTGGGAAAAACTCTTGGCTAAGGGAAGGAAGGGCTGGCAGGCATAACAATTATGCATAGCCGGAAACTTTTCAGCACCTCTTACTTTTTTTGGATGAAAGTTTAAGCCACAAATTGGAACTGACTTGAATATATAACTTAGATTCATAAAAACAGAGATGTGACACTGCTTTCTGAGTTTTGTTTTTACATTTTCCTCCCCTCTGGAGAGATTACTGCTTAGTTAAAATTATGTTTCTGACAACCGTACTGCTTAAAGGAAAAGAAAGTCAAATCTATTTTTCACTCATAAGGGATTTTCTTTTTTTTTCTTTCTGCTGTTGTTGTGTTTGTTCTTCTACCTCTTCCAAAGAAAGGCCTCTGGATTTTTCATGACTGATTTATGAAATGATACAATTTGATTGTAGTGAAACACTTTACAGTGATGTAAGTATTTTAGCACGGGTATTTTGTTCTAACATACATTAATCATTCCTGAGCTGTCAGAAGGCCACGCCCGCTCCAACACTCTGCAGCTCGCCGTGTTTCTGGTGAACTTTATGGCTCAACTCCTAACTCCGATAGGGGAGCAAAAGCCTTTTTCTGTGTGGAGGCTGATTTTAAAATTGAAGTTGAGGTCGTTTGTTTGTCAGGTGAAATGACGAACAAACTTGCGTTTGTGACACGTATCATCATCAAGGACCTCCGTGCCTCTTTTAAGCCGTAGTGAGTGAATCAGATTTAATCACATTGACTAAGCAACGTCGGTGTCAATGCATCCCATTTCTACTTCAATATAAAATCAGTCACAGGGTCTGTGGCAGCGTTCCCACCTATATGCCAGTGTTCCCTGTCAGCATGATTAATGGCCGCCTCGCTGGGTGCTAACTTGCATTGCATTGCAGGCAGAGCCATTGTCTCCTGGACACGGAGTCCTTACTGCCCTCTGTCCATGAAACCAGGATGTTGTTAAAAGGTGCAACAGCGACTCCTGGAGTCACGAGAAGAGAAACGAGGAACAACACTTTCAGTTTTTATTTAGGAAAGGTAAATGTCTGAACACTGGATATTTATAAACTTATATATAAAAAAACAAACAAACAAAAAAAAAACAGAGAAGCTATAAAATTATTTTGGACAATCAGATCTAAAAAATGTAATTGTTTGACTATAAAGACAAGTGAATACACCCCACAAATTCTAATAACCTTCAGGTTTGGTGTTGGCCAATTTGTATTTGTAAATTAGAAACAAATGTAAAAATTTCAGAAGTTAATGAAAATGTAGGAAATCATGTTTTGCTCTTATGTTAGACTGAACAATCAGTCTAATTGAAGATTTAGAAGAGCACACTCAAATAATTAATAAAAACATATTTTTAAGCACAGATGGATAGATGTACTGATCAAAATCGTTATTTTGCTGTTATGCTATTTTTTTTAAAAAAATTGATTGTAGAGCAGATATTTAACATTAGCATCTCATATTAGCAATTAGCATAATTAGACAAGTCAGCTTAAAAAAACAATATATATTTGATAAAGTAGACTTGGGGGTGTCGGATCACAGACCTGCAACTTGTCCACCTTAAATTAATCAAATGGCAGAATTACTTCCTCAGCAGCTCTACTCGATTTTGCTAATCATGTCAAAGCAGATGCACATTTAAATGATCCCGGACAAACCCCCTGTTTCTGTTTGTTTTTTTTGTTTGTTTGTTTTGTTTTTTTCTCTAAGGGAGGTTTTTGATATTAATTAGGGGGTGTCTGCATGTTGTTTATCATCATCGTGAAACTTTTTCAGGGGATTTATCATCACAAGACAAAACCCCCAAAAAGTCAGAATTGCTTTTTTGTTTTTTTATTTTATAATTTTCTCCACCGTTGGTATCACGAGAGCATCAATGAATATAATTACTTTTGAAAATATGATTAACTGTATGCCGTTTATTGATAAGAATCACACATCTTCATGTAACTGTCCTGAAGAAACTTATTTTAAAATTGGCAGGTTTTTAAGAGCAGTATTTGCGCTTGTGGAACCGAAAGAGGTTGCAAAAACTTTTTATCATAACTTTTAATGTTATCACAACAGATACCACAAAATATGATAATTCCTTAATTTTATTTGGCACAATCCTATTTTTAGTCGCTCTCTTATCTGTAGGGGCCAGATGCCAGTGGCTGGTGAGAAGCTAACATGTGTCTCAGATGCAAACTGTATGTTTTGGCTCAGTTTGAAACAACTAAAACTGTTGGAAATGTGGTTTTATGACTCTTACAAATGTGTACTGGTAGAATATTGCTTGTTTGGGGTCATTTGTCATAGAAGTTAACTTTCCTAAACAGGGTTTAGAGTAACTAGATGTGGTGAACGTGGAATTTGAGCTTTTTGTAATATAACATTTTTTCTGCAGAATTCATAAAAATTGTATAAAAAAAATTTGACTGATACATAATGGCATACCTGCATGGGTACGAAATGGTTTGATTTTAGCACCGGAAGGACGAAATGGGAACACAAAAGAGACTCCGACAACACACGAAACACGTATTAGTTATATTCTGCTGCCCCCTGCTGGAACTGCATGTGAAATACACTGCTACCTGATGTTTTAGAACATTTTAAAAAACTTTTAAAAGCTTACAATGACGCGAGTAGGAACACTCGTTCAAAACTCACACTAATATTTAGCACAAAATAATTACACTACATAAATGTTAGACTTTATAAGTCGGTGTTAGGACTCCGCTCTTCCCCGTTTCTCCTGACGTTGTTCCCGGCTGCTCCCTCCCCATTCTTCCCGGCTCCTCCTCTGTGCTTCTTCTCCGTCCATCGAGCCACCGTCCCAAACCACACGAAAGAAAAAAAAGGAAGAAAAAAAAACTTCCCAGACTTCCTGAAAATCCTCCGCTTTGCGAGCGCAGAGGGGAGGGAAACCGACGGTGGCGGACGAGGAGATATGAACCGTAAAGTATGGTCCCGATGAGCGAGCAGGCGGACGCACCTCTGACCCCGCTGTCCGCCGCAGATCAACTTCCCTGCAAAGACTCCCGGGGGAAAAGCTTGACGTGAGTCTGGATAAAGATGCCAGGCAGAAGGGCAGGCCTTGCTTCTTTTTTTCCCTCCTCCTCTATATTTGTTTGTTTGTTTGTTTGTTTCTCTCTCGCTCTCTTTTTTTTTTTTTTTTGTTTAAGTGGAAACGGTCACGAAATGATGGAAAACCCCTATT
>NW_015112845.1:158248-166293 GCF_001443285.1 Poecilia latipinna
TTTCTCTCTCGCTCTCTTTTTTTTTTTTTTTTTTTTTGCTTAAGTGGAAACGATCCAGACATGATGGACAACCGCTATTTGCATTCGCGTCCTGCTCCATACTTTGTATGTAGATGAAGTGGATGCGGTGACTTTAAATAGCCGGATGCGGCGCGGACGTGTCGCGTGCCACAAGGCGGTTTCATTTGCATTCAGAAATCCAAGATGTCCAAAACTTTCCTGCAACGTACTTTTAAAGCGTATTATGTCAGCCCTAGAGGTGGCGCCCTCTAGGGTCCAATTTACGCGCAGGACCAAAACAGAAAAGTAAAAAAAAAAAAGGGCTTGTCTTTATTAATGCCTCCTGGCTACATGTTCAGTTAGCCATTAAAACAACAACCGCTGCAGAGGGAGGAGGAAGAAGAGGGAAACGAGTTAAAACCTGCAGCAGATGATGTATGGTGGCTTCACCCAGGTGTAAAAAGACTGCATGCAAAGTGTAATTGAACACCTTCTGGGATGTTTGACTGTGCTCTCCTCTGCTCCCAGGTCCTCAGAGGGGAACAATGAGGAGGAGAGGAGGCAGAAGAGGCGTGGACTGGCACCGGCAGACCTCCAGCTGCTGCTGGACTCCGAGTCAGAACCGTCAGAGAGCAGGAAGAAACCAGCCAGCATCAGGTGACCACCAATGCATCACTGCTTTAAAAAAAAAAAAAAAAAATTTTACGATTAATCCTCATGTTTAGTATCGAATAGCTTTATGTTAATCGTTCTGTACGGTAAAAATTAGCTGGACAACAATGTCACGACTTATTATCTCTTAATACAAAAGCTTCAATGTATGTAGCGTTAAAACCTCACAGGCATGGAGCTGTAAGGTTTTAAAAACGCCATGATTCAACGACTTTACATCATACTTTACTTACCGTTTACAGTAAGTAAAGCAAGATAGATTCCTGTTTTATTTTTTCAGCCGTAGGTAATGTAGCCGTGGTAGGGTTGTGTTTCTTTTTCCTTGTACGGGATCATTTTGATCCTTTGTAATCTCTGTGCAAACTATTGCTTGAACTCAAGGTTTCGCATGTGCAAAGGTTAAAAAAAAACCCTACCTGGACTGCTGAACTTTATTTCAGGTTCATACGTTTAATGAGATTCTCCACATTTAATAAAACGGGTGAAAGTCAAGAAAACAAATTGATTAATCCTATAGATGCAGCAAAGCATTGACGGCGTGTACATTTTCTGAAAGCATACTTCAGCTTTTTACATTTTTAAACGTCACTTTAAAGCTGGAAAGGAGTTGACTTTTTAAAAAAATCTTGATCTTGTTTTTTTTACATAGCAAATCGAGGTATTTTAAAAATGGGTGTGTAAACTTGTAATGTCCACAGATATATTCACTTTTTTTCTTTTTTGGGGCGGGTGTTTCATATCAGAAGTGATGATATGAAACAGGAGTTTCTTATCATCACTTCTGATGAAGTAATGATATGAAACTCAGAAGTGATGATATGAAACTCCTGTTTCATATCATCACTTCTGATATGAAACAGAAGCATCAGTGTATGCCTGTGTTCTAAAAAGTTTCTAAAACCTTCGGTTGCTGCACACTGCTGGGAAGCTAGCTGAAACAATGTTGTTACACTTGTTTTCTTTCTCGAGGTCATCATTCCACGAGAGCCTCATTCTAGCCTGTTCCTAGGAATAGTTTTAAAGTTTGTTGAAACTTTCCAGCTCCTACACGTCATGAATCCTGTGTAGGACCAAGGCGCTGTTTACAGATTCCCTCGGCTGCCTTGTGCTAAAGCAGTCTCAAAGTAAACACACACATTCAGGATCCGACGTTTGCGTTTGACTGATAATGTGACATATAGCTTTCCTTCTGCCGAGGCCGTCGTTGTACCGGGCCGCCCGGCTGTAAACACTGACCTTTTTTCATCCAGCAGACAGAAACCCGTGGAGCCGCTGTCACCAATGCTGAGCCTGAGCGACTTTGAAACCAAGCTTGACCGGAAGAAATCCCAGACCAACCAGGTAGCGATGCGTCTTCGAATCCCGCCGAGCTTTTCCACCCGTCCGCTGTTCTTTAATGATTCTGTGTTGTGCTCTTTCGTTTCCCGCAGTTGTCAAAGACCAACGCGCATTACCACAAGTTATTCAAGGCGGTCAGCAAAGATGAGCTGCTCAAACAGAGTAAGCTCTGTATCCTCCTGTTTGGATGACTTGTTTGGGTTGTTTAATTTTGGAAACTGAATACTTGTTTGCCACCAGGTTACACCTGCGCCCTGCAGAGAGACATGTTGTACCAGGGCAAAATGTTCGTCTCTCAAAACTGGATCTGTTTCCACTCCAAAGTCTTTGGCAAAGACATCAAGGTATGCTACAGAAAAACTGCAAACAGGGAACTTATGACAATTTTCCGATACTGATCAGTTGGCATTAATTGTGCTTCCTCGTTGCCAGATTTCCATCCCGGTGATGTCGGTGAAACTTATCAAAAAAACTAAGACTGCGTTATTGGTGCCAAACGCTCTTGTAATTGGAACTACAGACATAGATGTAAGTAAATTGTACAACTGGTGTTCTTCTTAGAATATAAGCATAAAAGTGATGTTTTCTTTTGTCTTTTTTTAGCATGTCTTTGTATCATTTCTCTCTCGAAACAACACCTTTAAATTTCTGAAATCCATCTGCCCTCATCTGGAGGTAAATAACATCCTCTTGTAATGTCAGATAACTAGTTGTTTGTATTTTTTAATATCTTTTTAAAATAACAAGATGTCAAATAACTAGTCGTTTGTATCGTTTGTATTTTTTAATATCTTTTTAAAATAACTAGAACAGGCAAATAAATCATTAGGGTGAAAGTCATTAGCATTTAGCAACTACTGTTACATTAGCTGGTATTAACTTTTTGGTTTCATTTGCTGTTAAATACAGTGACTGACCAGCGTAGAAAAGAAAATGCAAAAGTCAAAAAGAATAAAATGCTCTCCCAGAAGTGTTTTTTTTTAGTGCATGTGTAAGTGCTTTTGTTGTGTTATTTCATGTGCATTTTGTTGGCTGTTTGGGGGCATTAAATCGGGTATTTTTTTAAATTTGTAGTTACTTAATAAAATATAACTTTATAGCATATTCAAAAGTACTTTTAGCAAAAAATGACCAAGCTAGCAAAAACTGTTTTGGATTAAGCTAAACTAACATAACTCTATATGAAGTTAGCTAGCTAAACATAGCTAGCTAAGGAACTAGCATTGTTAGGTAATTTTCTTTATTTCTAGTAGCGATGGGTGTTAATTGGTAATTTGTAGTAATTTGTGGCATTTATGTCAATAACAACTATATTATATTGTCAATAACAACTATATTTAAAAAAATTACTTGATTAATAAATGTTGTTTTTGAAATACATTACACGGATTTAGTTCCCCAAAAATTCAGGTACTACAAAAATATAACACACCTATTAGCATAAATAGGCTAGTTTCATACATCAGGGACATAAAGAGCTCCACTACAGACAATTGCATTAAACCATATATTTAAGTATTTTGAAGTTATCTGGTCATCTATGAAACCAATATCTCAAAAAAATAAATCGTTCAAACAAAAAAAAGTAACAATTTCCAAACATATTGTCTGGTTTTGGGGGTTTGTAGAGATTTCCACCAGCACTTCCAGTTATTCTTCTAAAACCCTGCATGTTGTCATTGCAGGTGGATAAGATAAGTAGCAGCCCTGTAGCTTCCTCCTGTGAAAACAGCTTCAGAGCTAGCTGCCCCACGTCGCTTCCTCTGGTCAGTAAGGGGTCTGGTCCTTCCATTTTCTGCCATGTTTGTTCAGGATGAATTCATTGTACCTGATCCATTGTGAAGGAATGCGGACGTGCATTGTTATCGTGTAACTCAACACCCCACTGGGGCTTGCTGTGTGCTTTGCTGCGTGTGCGCCGCAGGACTTTTCTGGAGACTTCTCCGACCTGGATGGAGTTGTGCACCAGAGGCGGCAGGACATGATGGAGAGCAGCAGCTCTGGTTCGCAGACTCCAGATTATGATAAAATAAGCGGTGTGTGTTTTGTTTTTACAATAAAATACCATGGACCCCACCTTCATTTACTCTGCTCACAGTCACAGAGTCCTTGTTTTGAAAGGTTTCAGATGTCATAGTCTTTGTTTAGGGCAACAAAAACCAAGTAGGATTCTTTCTACAGTGAGAACAGTTTGCAGAAAAACACTGCTAATCCCCCTTAGGCACTAAAATAATCTTTAGCTAATAGTTTATTAGCTAAGTAGACTACTATTGGTTTTGGGGTCTATTTAGTGGAATAGAGTAACTAGTCTATTTAGAAAGTTGACAAATAGCTACTATTTAGCTAGTAGTCTATTTAGCTACTACCTAGTAATTAGACTAGTAGCTAGTAAGCCATTTAGCTACAAGCTAAACTACTATTAAACTAGTATTAACTTGTAGCTAAATAGGGTTAGGGTAAATAGAGTTGCGAGTTAAATAGAGTACTAGTTAGTGTATTTAGCTAATAGACTCCCCTCATGTTTTCTCTGGTCATAAATGGCAAGACCACTTGTTGATTTGTGAAGTATTTTAAGGTAGTGTTAATATTTATTCAAGTAACTGGGCTGACAGCTTCTCTCTGTTTATGCCACAGACTTTAGCAGCCTCCCAGACACATTTCTGAGTGCAGCGAAGACCAGAGAGGTTTCGGTCCACGCAGACATTCACCTCCAGAACCCGAGCCAAAAGCACGGAGCCGCCCTCAAAAATGGTATTTAAATCCTGGAGTAAAAAACAAAAAAAGTCTCGGCATGTTAACAAATAATCCGTTTAACTGTCATTGCTTCATTTTGCCTGATAGTTATGAGAGCAACATGTGTCTCATGAACACAGTTTGTCTCTTCGCCACAGAAGGTTGTTCAAAGTGAATTCATAGATTTTTAATATGTTTGGAGGATATCTTTTTATTTGCAATTTTCCGTTTCGTTAATAATTAATCTGTATTTTTGTCTTTGTCATGATAAGTTGCCACGATAAATTCCAGTTAATGTTGAAAAAAAAAGACTAAAATGTTATTTCTTCTTTTTTTTCCACTGTTTTTTTCCACGAGAGAATCTATAGGTATCAGTAAATTTGGAGATTAAATGATTAAATGAAGCCTCTATGTTTAATTTAACAATGTATATCACTATTCAGTGCGTGGCGTCCTGAAGAAGCTCATTTCAAATAGGAATGTCATTTTTTAAGACCAGCATTTATGTTGTGGCGACATGAAGTCTGCAGCATTCAGTTACCTAAAAAATAAGTAAAAGTCATTTTCAATACAGTTTTTTTTATCGTAACTCTTTGTTTTCACAATAGTACTGCAAAATATCATAATAAATTAAGTCCATGTCACCCAACCGTCTTGTACGATCATCACAAAGTGGAAGGAGCATATCACGTGTGTCAATTTTCAAGTCATTCCTTTGATTCGCAATTGGATTTAGACCTGGACTTTGACTGGGCCATTCTGACACAATGTTTGGAGTCGGTTGTTTCTCACACAGTTCAAACCACTCCTGCTTTATCAGATAGACCGCGCTGATCTACGTGTGTACCTCTAGACAAAGAGAGTGGATGAAAAGTAAACATATTCTTGGCACATTGTTCAGGTCAGAAGTTATAAATCAGAACGTTGCTTGTTGAGTCGGCCTGATGCAGGATCTTGGGAGGCAGCCCAAGGTCGTCTTTATTTACGGCAAAGCTGACCGTTTCCAGGCTTCTGCTACATCTCAGAGCTGCAGCGTGTCCAGTCAAAAGGTTACTGTAAATGTCAGCGTTCCTTTGCAGTGTTGAAAAGTGTTTTATTGTTTTCCAGGCATGGATAACAATGGAAAGAGAAAACGGGTTTTGGAAAATGTTTCCTCATTTTCTAAATCATTCTTCTTACATATTCCAAAGAACAACACCCAACCAGATGTTAATGATGGCAGGAATTACAAAAAAAAATTACCTTAATTTGCCATGTTGATTATAATATTTTACAAATTAGCATTTTTGAATTTTGACTTTGACTGAATCCACTCATCCAAAACATTTAAAGGGGCAGCATTATGTAAAATTGACTTTTTTTTAGCTTTACATCAACAATAGCATGTTATAATGTTATTCCCTCATCAAAAACTTGACTGTGCATGTTTGAGAAATCTGTTAATCTCCATGGCAACCATTCAGCTGAGCAAAACGTCTGGGTGAACATAGCTCCGCCTTCAAAGACGAAGCTCCTCCTCAGAACTTCTGTTTTCAAATGTCCAAGCTTCCACCTCACAGAACACCTGACGTCCTCCACTCAGCTACTTCAGACTAGCCAGCAACAATTAGCAAACACCTGGTAGAGCAGCGCATCTGCTGAGCTCATTATTAGTGATGAGTTCCTGAATGCGTCGTTTCAGAAAGAACATGCAGACAAAAAGCCTGATTACAGGGCATAGAAGTCAAACTTTCTTTTAAGTCAGTTTTTATAATAACTGAAGGTAACATAGTTACTTGATTGTACTATAAAATGGCACCATGTGGCTGGAAAACACATAATACTTCCACTTTAAAAGGGACCAATAAACGACTTGTTTTAACTCCAGACGACTTCAAATTAATCTTTAACTGGACTTGTGGTACAGACACTGTTTCTGAAATGCCAGACTTAGCAAAACCAAGGCTAAAGTTCACCAGCTATTTAAAGAACTGTAGTCTAGAAATTCTTTTTTTTTTTTTTCCCCAACATGCCAAAGAGAAGTAGCACCCTTTTACCACACTCTCGACTACGAGATACATAAACATATGAATTCTTGCTATTGAAAATGTTTTAAAACCTTTGAATGTATTTTCCTACTTTTCACCTCGTAGCATGACATATTTTCCCTCTTTTTATCTGCGACTGTAGGCCAAAGCATGCCGCCACATGGACTTAGACCAAAAGACTCGTCCTCGCAGCCAAAGTCCTTACACGTCATCCTCTTCATCTATCTGTTTTTGTGAGTAATCGCCTGAATATTATGCGGAGTCAACCAGCTGCTGTCTTTCTGCGTGCTAACGATTGTTCTGTGTGTAGCGGATCGTGGATTGCAACACATGCTGCTAATTTTTTTTCCTTTTTTCTTTGTCTCCACAGAGTCAGCATTCTTGTCTTGTCCTCTTGTTACATGGCCTTCAAGATTGTGGCTCTTGAGCATCGCCTGAACTCCCTGCTGTCGATGGGGGAACTCGTTGATAACGAGTGAGAGCCTGGAAAGTCTCAGCATCGTGCTTTCGCTACTTCTGCGATCTGCTAAATAGTTTAAAATTGTACCTTGTTGCAGAAATGCTGGGAGCCAGAGGTCGCAGGTCGAAGTGAATGCTGAGATCTACGGGGAGCTTTCCACTAACCTGTTCAAGTTAGAGAAGGTTTGCTCTGCTCGTTTACTGACTGCACAAATCTGTCGTGTATTAACTCGCTGTTATCGCCTCTTAGCCTCAGGCTAGCAAAATGACCGTTTCAGAGGACCGCTTTTAAGATTAGGAAAATCATATTGCAGAGTTACTATAAATGTAAAACACAATCTGTTCATGTTTGCAGAGTAAACATGAACAGCAGCAGAGTGGCTTCAGCTAGAATGACGACTGTAAACAAGAGGGAAAGCTTTTACCTGGTTCTGTCCAGAGGGAACATGAGTCCACTTTGTCTGATATGGGAATTAATCTAGAAATGTAAATGGTTTAAAGAAACTCGCTTTCTTCAAAATATATTTCTATTTGCTAAATGCCCACATTTTAAGAGTAAAAGTTTTTTTTTCTGTTTTTCATTTTACAAACATTTCCTTAGTATTCGGTAAAATTGCATTTAAACTGAATGGGGTCAAAAGTTGTGGGAATTTCACAAGCTTCTTATAACAATTTACTGGAATTTGAGAGAAGAAATCAGATCCATCCTGAGGCACATGTGAGTTAAGTGGGCTCCACACCACCAGGGGGCTCCCAAGAGCAAAAACCTAGCATGATATATATTTTTTTCTTAAACATTGAATACAAACTAGACAT
>NW_015112845.1:169561-199139 GCF_001443285.1 Poecilia latipinna
GGCTTGGGCCGGCCCTGTGTGAAAGATGCAGTTTTAATGCATCAGTGAGACTTTTTTTTAGGAAATCCCTTCACACTCAAGAAGTAAAATAATCCCTCCTGACTGCAGCTGAGACAGACTTCACTTTCATAAAACATTTCCAGCGATCCCGTGCCCTGAGATCTCGGTCAAAAGACTCTTTCACAAAACAGTTCAGTGTCTTGGCTGCAAAGATTCACCCCGTCACCTGTTTATGAGTCACGAGTCCAGCTGACCAGCTGTGTCACAGGGTTAAGTCACTAAATAGCAGTGTGGAAGTTATTAGTGGAGCTTAGAGATACTTTAAAGTCTTAACCTCAGTTATGTTCTGATGTGATTATCTAATAAAAATGAGCAACAAAATAAGAAATGGCGTTAGCACATTGCTACAGGAGAAAGTCAATCTGAAAACCATCAGTTTTATTAAATAATTGAGAGAACCAAAATTCCTCCACAACAGTGTAAGAGTCTGACAAGCTATTGACTCAGATGAAACTCAAACATATTAGCTAAAATTCAGGATTCAGGTGGAGACGAACATTAACGGCAAAGAAAATGAAAAGTTAAGCTTTCAAAAAAGGAGGAAATGTGGCTCAAACCTCAGTAAGCTACTAATGTCTCAAACTGGAGACATTAGTAGCTTTACGCTCCATATTCATTCAATAACGATTTTTCTGCTTTCTTTTCCAATTGCTGTGGCGCGCTGCACCAAATTAAAAACACCTACGTCTCTGTGTTTCATTTTGATAACAGAGTTAGCAGTGGTGGCAAGTTAAAGTATCGTCTTTTTGCCCTCCATCATTGTGCAAATGCTCACAATTTCACAAAGCAACACTTTTGTTTCCATCATTTGCTAAGCTAACTCTCCATAGCTATCTATTCAGCATGTAGAGATGACACACAGCAAAAGTGTCAGCTTGTCCCGCGCAAGACCATAGTCATATTTTAACAAATATACAGCAGTCTATTGCAAACGGCTAATCAGTGTCCCTCTGTCTTGTCTCTCCTCTTGCTGTTTCGCCGTAGATTCAAAGGAACCTCAGGAAGCTCCTGGAGGAGACTTAAAGGAAGACCTTCGTCTGTGTTTCTGTCCAGACGGAGGCTTGGCTGGTAGTTAGAGAGGCGGTGGGAGCTGTGCAGCACATTTGGTGGCTCTGTTGCCAAAGCATGGACAGCTCACACGCCCAGAGCTCAGTCTTAAAAAGCTGTGTGAACATTTGCTGTGCAATAATAGCCTCGCTCTGTGTTTCCCTCAGGACTTTTCTGTCTCCTGTTTCAAACAAAGCAGTGCTGCAGCTTTAAGGCAGCATATTTTATGTACTGTATTTTAGCTTGCAATATCATGACAATGATAGTTTTTTTTAACACACTCTCACACGTATGCCTACGTATAGAAATATGACCATGAAGGTTAGGTTCAAAAGTGCAATTGTCAGTGTTTGGAAACATTTCTTAAAAGGTCAAAGGTCAAATAGTGCTCTCTTTCTCTTAGAAGTGAAATGCTAATAGATTCTGTTTACGTCCTGCGTATAAATCACTCAGCTGGAGATGTTTGCACAATATAGTCAAGTACTTTCTTATGGTGAAGAAAAAATTCATAGTGCTTTTGTAAATATTTGCTCTAACTCACTTGAGTGGTATGTTTAGAAAAAAATGTTAATAATGAGATTATATTAGGTCTATTTATCATAGATGTTTCTCTTGATTAACTTTGATGATCAGATGCTTTGATTTTGTAATCTGATAAATTATGTTCACGAGAATAAACTCTTTTCTTCAAACTTTTGTTTAACTGAAGCTTGAAGACCAGTGCTTAGACCGCAGACATTATGCAGTTTTTTTTTTTTGCTTTGCTGGTATCAGTTTCCTAGATTATTGGGTTTTCCCCACACCTTTCCTGTTGAGGCAAAAGCTGAACTTTTGCCTCAACAGGATCGTCTCTCGTCGGCAGACGGCGGGTTACATTAGGTTGGTGTGGCAGTCGAATGAACGCATGTGCACACGGAGTAACCCGATAACAGGACCGTTTGGTCGAATTCAACATGTAAAGTATGTCTGTTTAAAAGATTTGATGGAACTAGAAAAACAAAGGTAAAGAAATCAATTAGATCATGTGTTGCCTGAATCAGTGGTGGAGGCATAAACCAATTCGAGGCTGGGATGTTGAGCTAATCAAGGAAAATTTAAAATGGTTGCAAATACCACATTGTGGAGAAACCTAGAGAGTACAGCAGGACGTTAAAAGTGACTCCTTCAGCGGCGATACTGGTGGTGTGAGAGGTGAAAAGGAATCCAAGGGTCACCACCACCAAGAATGTAGGCCAAGCAGAGAGTAACACAGTCCAGCAAACACTGCTGGGTTTCATGGGTGCAAAGGTCATTGAGGAAAGTTGTCAAATGAAACAAAACATATTTTTTGTTAGGTCACAATAATGTAGCCTTCAGTTAGTTTAAAGAAAAAGAAACATTCAACGGCAAGATCATCCTTTCCGTAGGCCTGCTTGGTGGTAAGAACGTAACGGTTTGGTGTTTTTTAGCCACTGGGACAGGGAGGCTAATCAAAGTTACTGGTATTAGGAAAAGAAGAACACTAAACCAACAGAGAAACTTCATCCTGAGCAACATTGGACTAAAGTGGTGAAGAAGTGTTTAGTTTCTTTAAAAAAATAATGTTTTTCAGTGTCTCAGCTGGAATCTGGACTTGAATCGGATATATAGAATCTGTGGACAGAGCTAAAGATTAGCTAAAGATCAATGGAGACAATTGTTTGGTTTCTTCAACAGCCATTAAAGTTTTTTGTTATTAATAATTGAGAAGCAGAAGAATAATTTTGGATATTTGAACAAATTTCTTTAATTCTAAATTAAAAAAACAGATTTTTAATTTTTTTAAATATTGTCTATATTATCTGATAGAAAACCTGTGAAGTAGGTGAAAGGTAAAAGGTAAGAGTTCAAAACTAATCATAAAGCCTCAAAACATCAGTGGAAATATGTAAAGGGCTCACCATCAATTATTAGAAGAGTTGTAAAAATGTTCCCATTGACTACAGTGAAAGCTGTAAATATTTCAAACTTGCAATTTTGATTATAATGGGAATAAAAAAAACAATATATGTATTTTTTAAATGTAATCGATCATCCAACCTTTTAAGTTTTTAAATCATGTTTTTAGAGATGCTGGTCTAATTTCCTATCAGAAATAAACTTCTTGTTTAAGTGAAGTAATTTCTACTATTAATCTGACAGAGAGGGTATAAATAATTTTAGATTAACTATTTATATACAGACAGAGCTCAAAATGGAGTGAAACACGTTCTGGAAGGAAGGATGTTCTTCCTTGAGGAAAGTGAGTCAAAGAAGCACCTGTGTGTATTAAAACGGCATTAAAAAAAGACAGGTGCAAACATTGGGGCTATTAAAAACACAACCGTGTGTGATGCTTTTGTACGAAGTCAGGGATCCGGCTGTTTACTGGCTCCTCTGCCTCAGCCGGTCCGCCTCCTCTCCCGGTTCTCAGCCAATCAGCGGGCCGCCTTCCCAGCTGGTCTGCCTGTCAACCCACGTCCAGCCCACCGCATGACGTAAAGCCCAGTCTGAAAGTGCAATGGCGATATTGGACAATAACAGCCATCGCGTTGGGGGACCACATCTGTATTATGTGGCTAACATTGAAGAAAACACCTCGAGCCGGCTGCGACACCACATATAATAACGGCAGAGCCCACGAGCGGGAATCTGCGAGCGGGGAAGGGGATTTCACAGCCTGCGCGCGGGATGACAGTTTAGACTAAAACCGCTGGTAAGTGCGAACTCCACTGCTTGCCGCGGCGTTCACAAAGAGACGGCTTTAAAAAAGCTAAACAGTTTGTTACAGACGGCAAAAGCTTCACATTTCAAAGGGGCGTGGCCGCGTGCTGAGGGTACCACTCACTAAAGGATGCTGATAGCTTAGCAACAGCGACAAGGAAGGAGAAGCAAGAAGAGAGGGGAAGATAGACAATGGATGTGCAGCCTGGCCGCACCGTTTCTGGGCAGACTGCGAGGGAGATCCCCAGCAGTCTGTTCCTGGTGAAGTGGAAGGAGTCATGGATGCAGAGTGGAAATGTAAACAAAGGGTGTGGGCCTCTCAGCTGGCCTGTGATGCTCTGTCTCACACACACGCACACGCACCCATACACACGCACACCAACACACACCACCCCTTACTACTGTAAACCATGGGAAGGTTTTACACACACAATGGAAACACATCCACAGGCACATCTGCAATGGATTGTTGCCATCCCTGAGACTAATTACTGTTGCCTTTGTTTGTCCTAGAAGAAAATAACAAACTTATTTGTTTCACTGATCATTTCAAAGTAATCTTACAATATTTCTACACCTACAGATCTAAGGAAAGCATAAACCATATTTTATAAGCTTCTGACCCTTCTGTGAATATTAACTAATTTTTTTGTTGAATGTCTTTCAGGATTTTTTAAAATAATTTATTTATTTTATTAGGATTGTATTACCTTGCATAATAAAGTCAGGACCATTGAACTACACATTTCTGTAAACAAACATATTTGTACATCAGCTGATTAATATTGAAATCATGCAAACTTTTTATTCACTTGTAAATCTGGGATCCACACACCGCTAATAAATACAATAAATATATATACCTACTATTTACAGTGTTTTAAATTGAATAAAGCAGAATAAATGTCAGTAATCATAACAGCACGCTTGGGGTCAACAGGTCTCCATAACAACCACCAGATGCCAATCACCGTGGCTCTAAAAGATTTTCACAACCCCTGTTAAAATGTCACCTTTTTGTAATTTGCAAAAATGTGATCATGATAAATTTTCAAAATGTTGTTCGCCTATGAGGTGATATTCATTTTGTACAGATGAAATATAAAAATAAAATCTAAACGGGCTTGTGTAAGTGTGACCATCACTAAGCTAACACTTTGTTTACCCTCCCTTTGCTCCTAGTTTGTGACCACACAGGATTAAAGCCACTGGAAAAAAAAATCCTACTTCTGAGATTAAAGTCTGAATTGTGAGAACAAAAAAAAAAAAAAAAGTCGGGGCATAATCCAAACTCCAGTTTCTCTCTCTTGACCTTCACCGTCTCTTCCCAGGTGTGACGTGTAAACAGACGCCATGGCCACACAGGAGCCGTCCCCTCCGTCGTCCATGGAGAGCAATAAACCCGGCTTCCCCAAGAAGATCCTGGGCAACAAGCTGGAGGACAAGCACCTGTGCAACTGCTGCCACAACATCCTCAGACGGCCATTTCAAGCCCAGTGTGGACATCGCTTCTGCTCCTACTGCTTCAACAGGACCGTGAGGTCAGAATCTGATTGGCCGAGACCGGAAAAAACAGGAACCGTGCGACTGGTCTTTGTTGTCGTGCTGAATTTGTGCGTTTTTATGAACAAAATCAACAATGTTATGCTTCAGAATGATCTTAGGATACATTTAAATTTCATCTCACATCTACAAGAAGGCACCAGTCAGTTCACCGACACACTTAGCGTTGAACACGGAGTCGGATATTTACTCCAGGATGTGGTGGAGCCCCAAAGACAGAAAGTAATCATGTTGATTCTGGAGCTGCGTTTCATTGAGACACAAAAATAAGTCGTAGGTTTGTTTTATGACGATGATTCATATTCATAACATCTGAAAAAATTTTGAGCTTTGTTTTTGGCAAGAATAAACAGAAACAAAACGTTTTTTCACAGTCAAGCTGAGAATTTCAATTCCTACAAAATAAAAGCAATTCTTACGCATGTAATTTTAAAGAATAAAAAACCCCATCCTTGCTGATCTCTAAACATCCGACATCACATTTTTGCACAATAAAAGTGTAGTGGCCTTCTTTTAGCCTCCTGACTGTCAGTATGCAGCAACAGGTGGGGAAGGTGCAGTGCTGTGTTGCTCCACTCAGCCCAGTAAAACTTCAATCACTCCAGCAGTTTCTTTGGCATCGTAATAACAACATTTTAATGCATTATTTTGAAATCGTAGGTTTTTAAAACTCTGTGCTGCCGGTGTCAGTCTCAGCTGTGCAGAGAGCTCCCCGACCAGCAGGGGGCAACCACGCGGGGTCAAATTTTTAAATGGAACAACAGTGTTAAAACTTTGTATTAAATTTTTAAAATCAACTCCCAAAGTGTCAAATTCCTGATTTTATTGGCACATAAATGTCAAATTTCCATCGCTGCTTATAACAACAAACAATTACTCGACTTCACCTGGTCTGTATTTAAAAACTCCTCGTTAAATGTGATTCCAGACCTAATGAGGAAGTCAGAAAATTAAACTTGTTTTCTTCTCCTCATTTAATAAGTAATCGGAAGACTGAAACAAAGGTCCCCGAAATATCTAGGGCCGGCTCTGAATGTAACTGCTACCTTAAGCTGAAAAAGTTGTAATAAATCACATGTTTCCCTGTTGTATGGAAGAAGGGAGCAGAGAAGGTTTTCTGTTTTTACCCTCCTTGGTGAGCGCCTGGTGACCTATGTGTTCAGAGAACAAGATATAAACTGACTTTTGCTTCATTTGAATCCATTACAGTAATGGACCCCAGAAATGCAACGCTTGCATTAAAGAAGATATTTTTGAGGAGCCGACATCAGTTTTGAAGCAAGGATGTGTGAGTATCACGGCGTGTTGAGATTACTTTAAGAACAGCTGACTTGTTTCAGTGTTGGCTTCATTCGTCTATTTTTGTTTTCCTAATATTCAGCAGAATTAGCCGTGTTTATTTAATTATTTTAGTCCTGGCCATTTTAAAGAATCACATCTATTGTTGTTCCTGTTTTTTTGTATCTTTTCCAGGCATTTCCTGACAATGCCGTTCGAAGGGAAGTTGAAAGCCTGTCTGCGGTTTGTATCAATGAGGACTGTACTTGGGAAGGAACTATTAAAGAGTATGAGGTTTGTTCTACTCCTCTTTTGTTTGCTTGTTTTATTGTAATTCTGGCAAAAGTACGCAACGTAGATATTCATTGAATCATCTCTCAGTAGAGACATTGCAGGGTATCAATGCAATGTAAATTTATAAGAACCTAAAATGCACAAATAAAAAATAAGCCATAATATAGAAAATAAAGATAGAAGTTATATATGCAATATCGTTTTTTTAAAAAGCGGCGTTATTTGTGTTTCTAGCCTGAGGCAGATACACCAGTTTTCTCTGAAGGAATAAACCAGAAATCCCAGTAAGCTACAGTGAAAAGCTTTTGATGCAAGTCTCAAAGTTTGAAGTGAATTCCACAAAATACTTTCTGTTCTTAAAATTTCTGAACTTGAAGAAAGAAAAACAATTTCACTTTCATTATCCTACCCTTAAGCGAACATAAACCAATTTTCTAGCAGACCTAGAACATTAAAAGTTTAGTATGAGTTAATGTCAGAATATTGAGCAAAGAAGTTGGTGTGTCTTTAAATATTGCGTGGTTTCAACCAGTGTTGCTCATCAGTCTGGCTGTCAAGAGATTGTACCGCACCTTACCGTGCGGACCCCCTGCTTCCTGCTGAGATTAATAAGCACACCCTGTGTTTATGCTGTAAACAGCAGTGTGTATTTGGGGAATTTCCATGAACTTGCCTCTTATGCTTGCAGGTTAATGTGGGAGCTTAATCTTCCACTAAATGACTTGTTTGGATTGTTGCGGAGTGATTAGAACGGAAACCTTTAAAGTAGCGGCAGTGTTTGCGCAGCTCCCTTCGTTGTATTTGCACAGCTGAGGGCGTCGCCGATCTGCCGCTTCGGATTCCCTTCAGCGCCATCTCCTCTCTCCCTGCAGCTGAATCACGAGGGGAAGTGCGAGTTCATGATCATCCCCTGCCCCTCCTGCAAAGAACGAATCCGCTTCAATGAACAGGAGCGCCACAACGAGCGGGAGTGCCCGGAGAGGACGCTCAACTGCAAGTACTGCAAGGAGCCATTTCACTTCAAAAACATCAAGGTTAGAGATTGCTGCTTTGAATTGTTGGCAGGGCGTGGGGGCTGAAAGCGTTGCTTCATTGAAAGTATTGTTGCTTCTTTTAGGCTCATGACGAAATCTGCCCCAAGTATCCGATGATCTGTGAAGGTTGTGCCAAGAAGAAAATACCCAGAGAGAAGGTACCTTTGTAAAATACGATGGCATCTTCATAACTGTCAATGTACTGACATTTAAATTCATCTGCATAAAACAGAAAAAGACACGTATGAATACACTGGAAAAACACAGTCTTAACAAGTTTTGTTCTAGTTTCTTGTACAAATATCTTAGTACACTTGAAATAAGACAAAACTATTTTACATGTAACTTTTCAGCAAGATATAGGAGATTATTTTAAGTCAATAATTTCTTAATATTGATGAAAAAATGCTTGTTCCATTGGGAGATTATTTCACTTATAACTAATCAGGTTTCCAGTGTTATAAGTGGCATAGCAAGTACTTTTTCATCAATATTTCTGAATTATTGACTTAGAACAAGCTCCTATTTCTTGCTGAAAAGTTACTTGTCAGTTAGTTTTATCTTATTACTACTGCACTAAGATATTTACACTAGAAACTAGAACAAAAATACTTGGTAATATTTTCAGTCTTTGCAGTGCAAGTACAGAAAAGGGTGAGTTTTTCCAGATTTTATTCTCTATTTTTTTAACTAAGTCAACCATCAATCTATTCATTCTTTCACCATTCATCCATTTACTGACACAGTCTGTTAGCCGATCTGGAAATTTTAGTATATAGTGGAAAATTTTTGACATTTAAAATGTTTAAAGAGCTTCTGAAGAAATCTCATAGGAAAGGTGGAGAAAGGAATAATTTAAGACAGTAAAAGTATTTTTTTTATCTCTTAAACTATTTGTCATTTTTTTAAATAAAAATATACAATATATCTTATCTGTTTTGGATTGTCCGAGTCAGTTGACTTTGTCTTTGTGTTTTATTTCAGTATGTGGACCATATTAAACTCTGCACTAAATTCCGAACTCCATGTCGATTTCATGTCGTTGGATGTGACATGTCTGTAAGTAGCCTGAATATTCATCACTTCTAATGTTGGGACTGCGTACTTGTGCACCTATTTGAACAAAGTTCGGAAATCCACTAAAACTTTCAATTCTGGCATGTTACAAAAACAGACTACATAGTATTTTATTGGTGGTTCATGTTTTCCTTACGCTGATGCCCCTAAATATGATCCGCGGCAATCAGTTTCATTGAATAAACAGAGTCCTCGACCTGTGTGTGGTTCAGTGTTGGTATAAATACAGCTGCTTGGCCAAGGTCAGAGATACGGGGGCCCTGAAGTGCAAACCTCTTCAATAATTCACTAAGCACAAGTACAAATCACAAAACACAACAACATTAACAAAACGGAAGAGGTGGCTCCCAGTGGGAAACCTGAGAAGTCGCTGATTGGACGATTCCACTTTTGGCTTTAGAATCAGAAGTTATTCTGGCTTGTCTGGCGATGATGCAAACTCAGCTACCGCAATCCAAGAATATTTTGAGTCAGGACATACTACAAAGGCCAGCTTTGGTTTCTTCCCTCCGTCTGGACAAAACATAGCACTGTGACTGTCTTCCTGCCTGTCTAAACAAAGACAGCACAAATGCTAGAATAATATATTTCTAAAGTCAAAAAAGTGATGCCGTCCGATCAGCGATGTCTCAGCGACCAAACTGGCCTAAGGTGACACAGGACAATAAAGTTGTATGGCATCAATATAGATATAGAGATGTTGAAGTACTCCATAATCTCAGCTATGGGGACTGTGTAGATGTTGAATAAAAGAGAACTGAGAACAGAGCCTTGTGGAACTCCATATGATCTCTTTGCCTAGACTTGCATACAGCTAAAAGTCGAATAAGGTCTGTCTCTGTACCCGACAGTCTTGCTCAGCTGTCTGGTCAATATCAGGATGTTGATGTTAAGCTGTAGCATAATTCCAAAGTGGTTAAACTATGTTTATTGTATTATCTTTCTACACCTACAGAATTGTCTTGCTTGTTTGTTGTTTAGGTGGAGAAAGAGAAGATTCATGACCATGAACGCGCTTACGCCTACGAGCACCTTAACCTGCTCCTGCACTACATTATGGGTATGAAGGTGAGCATGGAGGGCCTGCAGCCCCAGGGACTGGAAGTAGCCGGACACAAACTGTTAGAACTCCAACAATCCCTCAGGGAACTCGAGGCCAGAGTCTCCCAGCTCAGCACCACCTCTTCTGGGCCTCCCGTGCAGGGAGCTGCCGCTTCCTCCTCTTCTTCCTCCACCTGCAGTGCCGGCCTGCCCGGCCCGCCCGCATCAGCTCCTCTTCCTCCACCTCCCACTCTTCCTCCAACGCTCTCCGTGTCTACCTCGTTCACACCCCTGCCCAGCTCGGTGGGCGCAGCGCTGGAGCTCCAGCTCCACAGCGAGAAGACCAAGGTGGCCGAGCTTGGCCGCAGATGCACGGAACTCGAGGTCAAGGCGGGGACGTTTGAAAATGTGGTGTGCGTTCTTAACAGGGAGGTGGAGAGGTTTGCCACAACCATGGAGGCCAGCAACCGGCAGCATAAACTGGACCAAGACAAGATCGAAGCTCTTAGTAATAAGGTATGACTTCAGACTGCTGGTGAGTTTTGGTTTCCTCGAGTCGACTATCGTTTCAGGAGTTGAAGACGTCGCACCAGTGGTGAATTGTTCCTGTCAAAATATGCTGCAAAGCTCAGGCAGATATTAATATGCTATAGAGTAGGAGTGCAAACAATTTGTTTTTTTTAGATTACGTTTAGTTCTAATCAATTAACTAATAATGCCTGCACAGACCGTTTTTCCAGTGTTGTAATTTGGCCGCCATCCAGCAGAGGGTGCTGCTAGCCATCCGTTGGGGTATGAAAAACGTTCCAATCTGTCCAGTCCAGTCTGGGATATCAAATGTATTTTATGTGGTTCTAATTTGAAATATAAACACTCAACAAGCTCCTCAAGTTATGATCTGTAATAGCGCTTATTCAGCCAAGCTGCATGGCAGAGCAGCGTCAATTTACTGATGTACTACGAAGCGGAAGGGAAAACAGAAAAATTTAACAAGAAAAAAACAAACACGATGCCGCCGATAAGCACAATTGATTTTAAGGTCTGTTACGAGTGAAGTTTTAACATTCCTTCAAGATCAACAACAGACTGTACTTCTCTCTATTCGTGGGAAGTTAAGAATATCACACATTGATTTTTCCACCTTTTATTTTTCAGTTCAGCAACCTAAGAGGTTCCTGTGTTATATTTTACAAATATGTCAAGGTTAATAAAGTCAGAAAACCACAGTTTTCTTAAGCTTATTCACTTTAGAAAAGCTGACACAAAATGATGTTAAAATGTAATGTTTTTTAAATTCAGCATAGGCCTATTATGAAAAATGTTGCCCTTTAAAACTCTGCCGCCTTCGCCCATTATAAGCATGTTTGAGGTAATACAAATTTATCCATGTACCTTCTAGGTGCGACAGCTGGAGAGAACAGTTGGACTGAAGGACCTCACGGTGGTGGAGATGGAGGGCCGACTGAGGGAAATGTCCGCCACCACCTTTGATGGCGTCTTCATCTGGAGGATCTCAGACTTTGCCAAAAAACGACAAGATGCCATTGCAGGTCGGGCTCCTGCCATGTTCTCACCAGGTAACAATATTTCTTTCTAACCTTGACTTTGAAGTCCAAACAAAAGCCAGTTTTCTAGAAGATGTCCTGCTGAAGGTGCCTTTTCCTTTTCCAGCTTTCTATACTAGCAAGTACGGCTATAAGATGTGCCTGAGGATCTATCTGAATGGGGACGGGACGGGGCGTGGCAGCCACCTGTCCCTGTTCTTTGTGGTGATGAGGGGACTGAACGACGCTCTGCTCAAATGGCCGTTCAACCAGAAGGTAAAACACATGGAGAGGCACCATTAGCGTGAAAATGGCTTTTAAATATTCCTGTTTGTTTTTACTTAAAGGTCCCTGTGGACGTTTTAATCTGAGAAAAATGAATTATGTGCATAACAACATAGATTTAGGTAGTGTCTAATGGTTGTTATGGTGACCTGGTGATCCAATAAGACCACACCCAGATGCACTTAAAAACCAAAAGCATAAATAAAAACAATAATTCATCTAATTCACTTTGTAGGATATGTATGGCCATTTTTTGTGGATGCACATTTTTATGCATTTTACTATCAATTACTTTATTTATGCCGTTAGGTAGATTTAGTTACAATAAAGTGGGTGAGACTTATTCAAAACAAGACATTTTGCACAATCACACAACACATATAAATATCATATGATTAAAGGTGACCAGGTGCTCAATCCTTTAAAATATCAAAAACAATGAAATAATAAAAACTGACAGACTTAAACGCAGTGTCCTCATTAGGACAAGATTCAAATGAAATTAAAAAAATGTATTGGTTAAAATTTAGTTCAACTTCACAAAAACCTAAAATTTTACACCCCTGGTAACTGATACCCCAAAATCCTGCATTATGATAGTAATAAATACAATTCATGAGGTCTAAGGACGACAGTTAATATAAAATCAATTATTAGGGTCTGTACTGAAATATTGATTTCCCCCTAGTGGATAAATAAAGTACAATAAAGTATATTCATTCATTACAGGCAAATTTGGTGCACATGTATACCAAATTTATGCATCTACTCATGGCATGTTGGGGTCAGTAGCTGCGTTTCCATTTACCATAAAATTGCACAAGTTGGAAATACGATAATAAGTTTGCTTAATGGAAACACACCAATTTTGAAACAATGTTTCTGGTAAAAAAAAAGAAAAAAAAAAAAGAAAAGAAACAAGTTAACTTAGGTTGTTTTTCAGTTCTATTGACATTTGTGTATTTCACAAGACTGCAATTGAAACATTTGTTTTGCATTACTCCAGTTTGTATCCAACAGCAACATGGTTTTTGTTGGCACTTGCTTCCTTGGACAATGCACAGCTGACTCCACCAGAGCTCTCACATCATCGCAGAGTTCATCAAAAGTTTAGTTTGTCATTTGAAAGTGTTAAATCCATGGCTCTTCTGTAAAACTGGTGACTAGTCTCCCAAAAATGCAACATACACAGCCCCTCCCCAGTATAAGGGCCTTGTCGCTTCAACGCCCAACGTCTTCTATGATAACTTATGATGACGAGCGTAGTGTAGTGGCAGGAATATCATGCTGACATCTTTTTTTAATACCTTATTGAATGAAAAACATATTCGAGTGTGGTTTTAGTTTCATTTCTCATCTCACGGAAACACGGGAATTGCAAAATTGTGCTGTTTGTAGCAGAATATCGACAAAGTTTTGTGCACTTTCGTAACGGAAATGCAGCTACTGTGATGACAGCTTTAGCTTCTGTAAGTTGACTTGACCGTCTCAACGTGGATCTCTCACAAAATGTTTAACACCCAGGTAACACTGATGCTACTGGACCAGAGCAATAGGGAGCACATCATCGACGCCTTTCGACCCGATGTCACTTCTTCTTCCTTTCAACGACCCGTGAGCGAGATGAACATCGCCAGCGGCTGCCCGCTCTTCTGCCCGCTCTCCAAGCTGGATGGAAAGAACTCGTACATTCGCGACGACACAATATTCATCAAAGCCATCGTGGACCTCACCGGCCTCTAGGCGTCTCCATGTCGACGGTTATGATGACCAGGCAGCTCCCTGACCAATCAAGGCTTCTGTTTCTTTTGGCCAGCTGTGGTCCCGTCAGGGCTCTGTGCGGGGCACGGTACTGTCCCTCGCTGCTCCCAGGAGAAGGACGTGCTTGCGGCCGTATGCCGCGCGTAGCTGCTCAGTCCAGACGGCGCTGGCATTGTCATACCAGGTGGTATCTGTGCGAGAGCCATCGTCATTGATGTACACTTGTTTTCTTTCAACATCTTCCCCAACAGGGAGAGCATCCTTTCTTTTTTAGGATTCCTGGTTGAGCAGCAGCGTGGCTCAGTAATCCACGGCGTTGGAAGAGGGAGGCACATTGTAGTGGCGTGACAAGGATGAATATTTTTAATCTTCTCAGCTTGTTGGCTTTCAGCTTGTGAAAGATTGTCTTAGAACAGGATTGTAGATTACTAATAGTTTGTGTGGTTATTCCGATAAAGCTGGCGTGACATAGAGGTAGGGCTTCTTCTTTTTCTTAAAGAAGAAGGTCATCATGGATATCGTGAGCTTGCTTGTGTTGAGTGAATTTACATAGACAAAACGTGGAGTTACGTTACGAATAAGATAACCGTCTTCTTAGTGTTTCTTTTGGATTTTCTCAGCAAACTGCATGCCGCCGGAGATTTATTTATTTATAATTTTATTAAACGAACGACTCTTTTTTCTCAACCTAGCTTTGCCAAAGTTAGTCATTAAAACCCATCGGTGATTTAGCTATCCGTGATGGTGGACATTGCCTGCATGCCTTCAGAGCCAGGCTGTTTTTTTTTTTGTTGTTGTTGTTTTTTTTAAACATGTAGAGTTTTTGCGTGTTCGTTGCTGTTTAGGGTTCGGTGGTTTGGTACATCTGTGGAAGATACAGCGGAGTTACCATGGAGTCAGGGCAGCTTGCCAGTCAAGCCTGAGGCATAACGCTTGCATGGAGTTCTCCTGCAGGATTTGCTCACTCGCTCACAACTCAACACATAGTACTGTGCCCCACCACGGACTGAGGTGAACGCAGATTCACGGGAGTTGAGGAATTGTTCGTCTGTGCTCATAGTTTCCCGTGCATCCCGTACAGCGTTTCTGCTGCTCTGAGACAGAATGCCGACGTGAAACTTTTATGTCAGTGCAAATAAACTGCAAGAGATTGTAAAGCGTTGTTGTAGATCTTGAGATCGTCTTTGACGATATTTACTGCCGAATTGATGTTTTACGCCAATAAATCTTAACGGCACTTTCCCCGTTTTTGCGGTAACACACATTCGACATTATACCTGCTTACGCTATCATTTTATTCTTCCCCCACACCCTCGATTCTTCCACTAGAGGTCGCTGTTGTCATGTGTTTCGCATGCTGAGGTGTTAGGGTTCATGCTGGCCTGTTTGGAAACCAGTTTTGACCTGTATTGAAACCTCTCTGTGCATGGGAGGCTTCAATTCATTTTTGCTATGGAACTTCGAGCCGGTTGACTCTGTGAGCCGCGCGCGGAAACCTTTATTTGTATTTGTTTGGATGAGGATACGTGAACATAGAATAGTTATTATGTTATATCCGGCACTGCTCCACACAGGCAGAGGCCTATATTCATAGTAATGTATAAATATGTATCTTTCATATCATAATGTTGAAATAATCTATATATTGATGTTAATATACACAAGATGTTATAATAAACATAGTATTACTCAATACCTTATTAATTCTATATCTATAGAGCAACTCTTTTTTTTTCGTTTGATGGTTTGAACAGGCCAGGACAACCTTTTTGTGGAGTGAGGATTTGTAGAGTGCAATATATGATTACATCCGTTAACCAGCTTAGCTAAAAGGGTTTAAACAGGTCACAATTACTTGTTGGTTTTTGTTTACATTAGTCATTTTCGGAGCTGACGAGTCGCGACCAGTTTTGAACCTTCTAAGGAAATGTGGTGCTTTTCTGACCATGAAACACACAATTTCATCAATATGAGACTCTTTAGTAACTTGTTGTTCGTGAAACTAGCTAGCTAGCTCCTAGCTAGCAAGGAGAACCATTTAGCTGTTCGAATTTGTTATGAAATACATCAAGTTTTTGTTCACAACTTTAAAACCTTTTTAATAAAGTCTTAAGAATGTAAAAAGTCCGATTTACATTCACTTTTTAAACTTTGAGTGTGCTTGTACCGTGCCAAACTCTAATATTACCTCTATATGCTAAAAGTGTTACACTGCAAGATTTATTTTATGTTCTATGCTAAAATATGGTGCCAAATATGTTTCTATACGAGTTTGGATTTTTTTTAATTATTATTATTATTATTTATTTAAATGCGTATGGGTGTTTTGGCAAGCATGTGACTTTCTTTTGACATGATGCATGGGGCCATTACTAGTAGAAATAATTATTTCATACCCATAAATTGGTCCTCATATAGCAGAGGTTTGTGAATGTAAGCTTTAATTCTGCATTTTTCTTTCTTAAGTTGTTCTGTCATGTGATGCAACTGACCAGAACCAACTTTATTTGTGCACTTTCTACCATTTGTCTAAGCAGGGTATATATTTTGTTGAGTGATTTATGTACCTTGAACTCAGAGCCATATATACATATATATATATATTCTGATGTTGATTGATGTGTCATGCTAAAACAGCTCTTGCAGTCTGTAATAAAGTTTGTTGGTTTTTGCCACTAGAGTGTTTAATGTCTCATTTTCTTAGAAATGTATTTGCTTGCATTTAAAAATAAAAATAAAAATCAGATCTACTTGCAGAGTGTGCAGATGGAGTTGGGTTGGCAAAAAAAAAAAAAAAACCGTAAGAAACAAGTAAAACATAAATTATGGTCAGTAATATTTTGTCATAAAAACAGTTGAATTTGTCAAGACATTGTGGTTTACTTTAAACAAATCAATAACATTGTCAAAATAACCTGACAGGCTAATATTACAAACCAGTCAAACTCATCCATTCAACCCTCCAAATCACAATGAATTTTCATGTTTGTTTAATTGTTTTGGATTAAAATTATCACTATATCACACCAGCCAGCACATTCTGTGCACATGAATCAGAGACATCAACGTTAAGTCTCCAGAACAGTTTCATTGCTAAGCTGGGATAACGCGCTCAAAGCGTACGTATCTGGATTTTTATCGGCCTTCGTAATTCCTCTCTCTTCTATTCTCCATGGCTGCAAAGGAGAAAAACAAACAAATTCTGAAGCATATGTTAGGAAACCCGCAACGTCTCCAAGTAATTCCACAACAAAAACCACTTGGAAGAACCGAGAAGAGAGCCGGGATGAAAAGAGACGGGCAGATTTTATGGAACCAATTATATCCAACATCCAACAGGAACCTGCAAAACAGCATCGTCTACCATGATTACTACGAATAATTGCCAAGCAGACAGAGAGACAGACAGGCAGCCAGATGATGGATCCAGTGGAACTTGTCCACTCCAGGTGACTGTACATCGAACATGATGCTTTATTTATTGCAGTACAAAACTTGAGGTTCTTTTGTTTTTTTGTATGTTCTTTATTGAATGCTTAATATATATAAACAGTGGTTTGTGTGTCACCTGTGTGACTGTGACATCAGATATTTGAGGCACAAACAAAGGAACTGCAAACTTTCTTGGAAATCAATCAAAAGTAAAACTTCAAAATGGAACAGAATTGGATTCATACCAGATCAAGTTCCAAAGCTGATCTCTCTCCATGTCCTTGTTTCGGAGCCTCGAAGCCGGTTTGCATCCACCGAGCCTCGTGGATATTCAGAATCGTCTCTGGCTTAAGCTTAAAGGACTGAAGACCTTGTAGAAGAAACGTTTACAGTTTTCACACTGGAATCCATCAAAATTTCTGCTAAATCATTCTTAAAAAAACTATAAAACTTGGTGAAATTCTGAGCTACGTTTATTTTATACACAAGCTAGATCACGCACACAGATGATAGGCATGTACAGATGCACTCTATCTTGGGCTACGGTCACCAAATACAAATTGTATTAATTAGTGATGTTAAATATACATAGGTTTGTCGCTGTGGTTTCTCAGTTCCTGTTTTTTTTCTCTTTTTTTTTGCAGGTGTAGAAGGAGACTTCTAGTATGTTTTCTTGTATTCTCTTTATCCTTCTTCCCTCCTCTGTTCTTACCAGAAGTGGTGATGACAGTTTACAAAAAGAGAGTGAAAACATTTAACCCGGATTAAGTTATTCTTGCCAAATTCTGCAGCTGCTTGTTCCAGAGTGTCCGGACTCAACGAGGACATCAAAGAAGTCCAAGCAGCACTGGTGACGTTTTCACAATCACAAACACCAACAGAAACAAAGGGGGAAAAACTCCTAAAGTCAGCTGAGTTACCAAAAATTCTTTCTATGTTTCTTACTAGAATTAGATCGTATTTCGTGCTCATTCACAAAATTGTAAAATTCCCCTTTGGTTGTGTGACCTGGAGTTTTTTTTTTTTTTAATGTTTCAACTCTCCATAAAAGGAAAAAAATCTGCCTTTTAGATTCAGATATAAATCTAAAAGGTAATCCGGTGAGGAGGAAGGTTCTGAAATGTCATTAAATTTAGTGCATGAGGAGCATTCCTGTGCTCACTAGAGGGCGCCAAGTATCCATCAAATAATTACTATGCATCTACTCTGTGCAGAACACCTTTAACAGGCATAAAAAAAACCGGATGAAAACATGGAAACTGAAGACAAGTCTAAATCAGGGTCGAGCCGTTGAGTCTAAATGCTTCGCGTAGAAGGAAACCGTTCTCTCGTCACTCTGGCGCACAAATAAAATAGTTTTACCTTTCGAGACAAAAATAAAACACAACCTTTAAATGCGTGGGATTTACCATACACAAGAAATGTCAGTTTACATTCACCTTAATATTTAAAAGGCTTGCTCAGCTCTTCTCTGAGTCACAAAGTGAAGGAAGTGAGCTAACAAAGCAGTGGTTACTTCCACAGGATGTGGTCGTGCAAGTCAGCTCAAATGAGCCGTTTTATTAAAAAAAAAAAAAAAAGTCTTGTCTTTCTGTTGTCTGAAGCTTTTTTGAAGGTCAAGTCAGTCACTTTTAACACTCGACGCACTCTCTTAGATGTGTGGAAACAAAAGTAAATACTCATTATGTAACATATATTTACCCCTGCCTAATGCTTGTTTTTAATACATGGTAAGTTTATTCTGACTGGATTTTGGACTAAACAAAAAGAATCTGGCATTTATGTTTTACAGAAATGTCGAATGCATTTGTGTTTCACATTCAAGAATAAAATCTTGACAAAAAGTTTAATCAAATAACACAGAGAACAATGCAGACTGGATGTGGTCAGTAAATGAAAACCAAATAAATAAGAGCCACAAATAGCAGAGACGCACGATATATCGGCGCTAACATCAGTATCGGCTGTTTTCGGTAAAACTGGCTTGATGCTAACAACCGCTATTTATTTCCAACTAGTTGCTGCTTGTTTCTGGAGGATGAACTGGGGAGGTTGGTTATGTGTTGTTTGTTTGACGATGTGACAGCGATGTTGTGCACGCATTTGAAGGATGCAGTCAGGTAAGACGATCATTTTGTGATTGGAAAAAAAAAAACCAAAACATTTTCTTGAATCTCACTGATGAAAACAGAAGATGAACTCAATATCTCAAGATAATCAATAGGAAATTAACTCATCATCCTGAGGAAATATTTGGAAATTTTACTAGAGAAAACAAGAAATTAACTTAAAAACTGAAAGTTAACTATTGAGAAAATAAACTTGTTAACTTGAAAAAACTGAAAATTCACTCATCATCTCGAGAATACCACGTTGAAATGAACTCAAACCGGAAATTAATTTGCTCTCTCAAGAAAAGCTTTGTGAAACAAGTTTAACATTTTACAAACACCACAAAAGGACATCGCGAAACACCTTCAAATACGCAAATACAACACAAAACCTCATAACTTCAAAGACAGATTAAAAACAATAGCAATCTTCACTCTGAGCATAAATTCACCGATTCCATCAATTCGACATTATTTTGACGATTATAGAACTTTTTAAGGCTCTTTTTAAAACTGAAATGATCAGTAATTAACTACCTTTACTCACAGAAGATAACAATAAATTACTATTCGTGTTAATTTGGTTGATTCTTCCTTAGATACTATTCTAAGTAAATATACCATAACCCAGTAATGACTGACGGCTTCACTGTTAACGGCAGCAATAACGGCACAATACGTCACGCTGCATTCACACGTATTTCCGTCAGACTGGATGTTCACGTTCTCCTCTCATGGCTGCAGAATCTCCCCACAACTCTTTGGCTTCAACAGTTTTACAGACTGCTGAAAAGCGATGCAGTCCTTCAAGCGATATTTTGGCGTCTGTGCAATTTAAATATTTACTCGTGCTGTCACGTCTCGGCGCGCGCGTTCGCCAGTCTCACTTAATAAAGACGGATCTTAATAATGGCCGTTGTCGAAGCAGGCCTCGTCTGCTCCGCTATTGGCAAGCGGAGTGCAAGAGGACCAGAAGCCGGCTTCTCCAAACCTTTTGTTTGTTTTAGTGTTTATAACTAATGTCCTGAGGCCGAAGTGAGGAGCACAGAACACGTCCCCGCTGCCAGGAAGCTGTACAGTCGTAAGAAGACGGATTGGAAAATGGCGTGCAGTCAAAAAACTAAAGACGCGTTTGAAGAAATCGGGCCAATTCAGCAGCAGTACAGCGCCGATAAGGTCAAGCTGCAAACGATTAAAGGTTACCGCAAGGATTTTACAGGAGCAACCACTACCAATCCCCGAGCTCTGTTTTCCTGTTGAAGATTTTAGCACAACGGGCTGCAGCTCACTTTGAGGGATTATTTAACTCTTGTGCGTGCGAGGACTGAGGCAAACGTTGAGGTCTATGGAAAATGATACAGGTTTTACGTGTGTGGGGTCGGTTGGACCCCATTTCGACATACAAGGGTTAAGAGACTTTGTTCTCTGAGAATCGCGCAGTCCGCACATGGGAAATGTTGCGTTCACTGCCCAGCTCTCATGTCCCACATTAGCAGAGCAAATGAAGCTGTCATTAAAATCAGGTCAGTCCTCAGGGTCTCATCAATACATAATTAAAACAGGATGTAGACAGGGCTTCCTTTCTGTGGGCGGCTGGATCTGGATCCGAACTGAAAACTCCGGCTTTGTCTTTAACACGTTGGGAAATGCATTTTGACAAACATAGCAGGTTTCTCCACCTGTGGGACGCTTGGTTTCACAGTGTGACTCACTGGAAAGGAAGATTTCTTTACTATGCAGTTATATAAATGATGATCAAGATTTGCAGTAACAGGCAATTACTTTTTTGCATATTAAAACTCAACCAATCAACCATTTGTATGTGCTGCTAAATGTGCTAATGACAGAGGAACAACGAGGAAAACTTTATCCACCATCATCGGTAGCCATGCTAACTAGCATTAGCATTCATGGTATGCTAGCTGTCGGGAAGGAGCTGAGAGCAACTGAGGGTGATTGGCAGCACTAAGACCCTCCTTCAGGCTCTGATTGGTTGTTTCTGAGGAAGTAGTGCATTTCTTTTTGATCTCATACAGATTGTCTGTCACCACCTGGAGGTAAGTTTTACAAATATGTAAAAGACAATTTTTTTATGAGGTTACATACTGTCGCTTTAAGATTTACCACAGTTGAGCATAACAACAAAAAAACAAGCTTTTAAGGGTGACACAAAAAACCGGCAAAAAAACGTAAGACAGATATTATAAAATCCAACTTTCCAGAAGACACATGAACAGATCGCAGAATGTTGGACTTTATCCGACTCCATTTGCATTTTGGTATTTTTCACTCTTGCAATTTCAAAACTTATTCATCTTTTAAGACTTTTCTGCTTTCACTTCAATGATGATATGCACTCTGCATTTTGAACTTGCTCGTTACAAAAACTTATTTTATCACCACACTCACTTTCCAACCAAAACTTGACCTGTGTGCTTTATTTACTCTGCTGCACCTCCACTGTGGAAACAGAAAATCCTGTCACACAGGTAGCCACCCGGTGCCATATTTTTCAAACATCATATGTTTGCTTGGAGACAGAATTTGTGTTTCTGTTTCTACTCGGTGGTCTGATAACAGAAAAGGGGGGAATCCCCATGGCAACCAGTGACTTACCGTTTCCTAAATTTCTGTTTCTTGTATCACTCAGCAGGTTCTTTTTTTTCTAAATCTATTTCTTCCAGTATTAGTTTTAAGCTTCAGAAAGCAGCTGCGTTGCCAGTTTGCTTTGGCCACTCTGTTGAACTAATTGAATGTTATGTAATTATTTTTGCCGTTTATTCGTCTTATTTGCTGTCCAGCGTTATTGCTCAAATTTGTCTCATAATATGAGAGGGAAAAAAGAAGGTATATTTAATTCATTACAGGACATACGCAGAGACATACGCGTGTCTCAACACGCGTACCTCCTTCTGCGACCTGAAGATTTACTGGTTCAATTTCCACAACCACAGGAGTTTCTTACATGTTAATGATTCCAAATGAAGCTGATCGTAACTTAATGGTGCCCTGGAAATGAGCAGCCAGCACTGTATCATTTTATCGTCCTTTATAATGTTTGTACTGAAGTGTTTAATCAAAGATGGAACAAGTAGCTATCCGCCTACGGAACAGGATTTTTCAACAGGATTTTGCCATCAAAACAAATATTTTTTGAGAAAAACAAAAACAAAAAAAACACTTAGAGCACTATAAGGTAGTTTGTGGAGAACTGCAGAATTTCAACAAAACTTCAATCTTAAAAGAGAGGCGAGGTTAACCCGCCTTTTAAAAACAGCATTGTTTGAAGGATTTGTCATTTTAATTGCGTTCAGAGTTGATTAACCCGTCTCGTGTTTGAGGAACAATTGTTGCAAAACCAATAAAAGAAAAGTTAAATGTTTCTGTTCATCAGTAACGTCTCTGTTCTTTCTCCTACAATTAGAATGAGTTAGCTTAGATTGGGTTCATTTGGGCTAACCTTGGCTATAATTGTCCAATTTCTGTTCTGTTTAAATTAACAGCTGGTCTGACTCAAAAAAAAAAAAAAACATATTCTCTTTTAGTGTCTTTATTTCTCGGCTATTAAAGCCAATATCATTGAAAACCAACAAGAAGGCTGCTGTTAGTTGGGGCGATGAAACAACTGTGGATGAATCCTTACTGTCACACATGACATCCTGCTCATGTATGTTCACTACATCTGACTGCAGTACAACTTACTGAACAAAACAAATGGTAAAAGATATTTCCATCAAATGCAGTAACTTGAATGAGTTGTTAAAAACTCTAAAAATATTGTAAAAAAAAAAAAGAGAATTTCTTTTCATGACTTTGTTGTCTGCTGCTGCCGCTACTAAACCCAAACGTGTTTAAAGGCCTGCGACTAATAAAATCAAACTTGTAAATCGCGCTACAGGATCTTAATGTTCTTTTTGCAATAAGTTTGCTTGATGTTAATAACAAATAACTCATACAGAGAAACAGAATTGACAAAACAAATAAAAAAATCAAAATGTAATGTACTATAATTTAAAAAAAAACAACAAACAAGTGAAGTCTGGATTCCTCCTTTCTTCCTGCTCGTTATCACCAGCATCCATATCCACCCGAAGGTAAGCCATATTTTACACTGCGTGCTGTAAACTCTGGAGCATTCAGCTTGTAAACTTTGCGGTGGAGGACGGGAGCATCCAGACCACTGAAGCCAGACACGCTTGCCAGCTCTAATCTCTCGCTGTCTGCAGGCGCTGACCTCTTTCTGCTCGTCTGACGGCTTATTAGCCGTATTGATTTTGGCTTCTTTATGTTGCAATACTTCCTGCAGGGAGGCAAATCTGCTGCGCACATATCAGCTACTCTGGGTCACTAAAAACATCAAGTCAGGCAGCTCCAGTTAGGTTTACAGTGGAGATTTTTCTTTTTGTCTGAAGAAAGGGCCGTGATAGATGAGCCTTGTTGAAGAGGTGGCTGGGGCGTGACCAGCTGCGAGTCTTCTGCTGGACTTTTTTAATTTCTCGGGCATTGAGCCAGGGGACACACGTGGCTGGGAAAGCTTATGCTGTAAGTGTTTTCATATAAAAAAAAGAAACCTTGTCTGCATGCAATATCTTTTTCTTATTGAAAATTATATTATTGTGAGGTGTAAGCATAGAAATTGTTTGGTGGATTGACTCCTTATCCATTAAAATCTTGTTTGAAAATCAACATACGTAGAGATTCATAGATACAGCAGTCCTACATTTTAATCTTTTTTATTAGGTTGTATAATTAATGTCCATGCAAGAAATATATTGGGTTATTTTTGGATATAGCAGTTGTGTGAATTTTTATTTGTTGTCAATGTTATTGATATAATTACAGTGGATACCCGGTATTTTTCTGGTTTTAGGGACAGCAAAAATTCTGATTTCAGCCAGTCTAAGGCTGAAAATCAAATTATTAAGACCTCTTCTAAAAATGCATATTTTAATACACCAAATATACCTTAATGTGCATTAATATGCACAGTACAAATGTTCTTGACACTACCAAGGAAGCTAACATCCACTGTGTTCTTTATCTCCGCTTTGTAGCGTTGCGGTCATGTATTTCAGCTTCCTAATCTGGATTTTCTTTCATTTACATATTTTAGGTATCCACTACAAGAAAATCTGCATAGAGACTCATTTTCAGTGAGTAGTTTGGAGTTACATTCCGCATAAAAATATGAGTGGGTGGATTCGCGAATAGACAGGATTTTGCTGTATAATGCAGCTCTTATTTCTAAGAAAAAGCAAACAGCTTATGAATGGTGGGAAACAGCTCATGGCTCCTTTATCAGTAAATTTAGTTGATGTGCAACATTATCTTCAATAAGTGTTCCTTGATGTCTCTCATTGTATAAGATCTTGGTTCAAGTCACTTTGGTTTCAGTACAAGCGACAACATTCAGATGGAGACGGATGTCGGGTTGAATTAAAGGCAGAGTCAGAGTTGTGGAGTTTGAAACCAGCCAGAAATAGGTCGACTTCAATCTCCTGATTAAAGGTCTTTTGCAAACATAGATGTTTGAGTATCTTGGTGTGGTGTTCGTGTTGTTCAGTGATGTCAGGATGCAGCGTGAGATGGACAGGTTGATTGCGACATCGTCCATCACTTTCCAGCCTTCACCTTGGACTGTGAAAATGGTTTAAGTCCAAAAACATCAATCATCACCCAAGATCTGCACCATCCAAGGATGTGCTTCGTCTCCACGAAGGCCAGGCTAAATCCTGGGGATAGGATGAAGAGTTCCTTCATTTAGCAAAGCTCAGATGCCTCCTGAACACCAACTTTTGAAGGTTTTCAACTGGCAATAGACCCCAAAGTAGACTAAAAATTAGCCAGAGGGAGAATAAATCCCTTTTAGCCAAAACATTACTTTGGATTCATCAGAGAGAGCAGGGCAGGTTTGCTGAGGAAAGTGAAGTTACAACAGACCTTGCAGTCTTTGTTAATTTGTTAACCAATCTGAAGCAAGCAGCTCTGTAAGACATGCATGTCTATCACCCTTAGGTTTTAACAGCCAAGCAGGACGGGATTTTTACGTCTGATTTTTATGCCCTACTTCCAGATGTTTCGCCTTGAAAACTGAAGCACTTGTGGCCAAAGTTAAATTTCAAATATAAACTAAATATTGAAGAATAGCCTGTCCTCAATAACTACTCCTAGCATGAAATGGGGGTTGGCCAAGAAAATTACAACTGGTGCATCTCTAATTGTGCAGTTAAGTTGTCAGGACCAATCACCACACAGTGATATGACACTTCGTCCCACCATCACCCTTCCACATATTCCACACACATGCAGATAAAATATATGTATGTATTTAGTAACAGATTCAGAAATACTGCTTATTTTTCCAAATACAATACAACTTGCTTAGAAAAGACATCTTAAGATCACAGTAGTAAAGATTTTAAGACACACATGTATTATATTTATGTACTCCCTTTTTCATATAATGTTCAAAATTGTAATTATTTTTGAACATTTTGAATACAGTTGAGATATTTCTCAGAGTAGAAGTTTCTAAGCCAAAACCTAAGAAATACAAAGCTTTCCATGAGGGCTTAATGTTGAGCTAATTTGTGCACAGAATTAAGTTTAATGCAACTTTCAATGAACGTTAACTTTTGAAGTATAACACGGGATTCATTTAAAATATCGATACACAGCTAGTTATTTTACGGTTGGTTTCCTACCAATTGTCAGGATGAAAGTTATTTTAAACCGATTGTTTCTTTGAGCTACGATAAACATCCCAGTGTAAGTTCTGTGTGGTTCCGTTCAGCAGAGGGTTTGCCTTCCTAGCGGACAGATGTGACAGGGGTTGGGGGGAGTGGAGATTTTTTCCACGAGGATTTCCAACCACGAAATGCCTGACGTCAAACTTGGAAGGTACGGTTCTCTGCCCGCCACATTTCTGGCTCACGCTGTGTGGATGACTGGCTTTCTAGGCAATGATCTGGCACCCGGATAGGTGTAAACTGGAACATTAACGTTCTGACTCTACCCAACATCCCCCCACTCCGCCTCAATACAAAGGTGACTTCACCGGAGATGCAATAAAACATTTAGCTTCACCACTGAGAAAATGTTAAATTTAGCCTCTTTCACAAAGTGAAAATTGAATTGCATTCCCTCTTAATGATCTGCACATGTTTTATGGGGAACTTAGAGCACAACACTGAAGTGGGGGAAAAAAATACTATACGTTGCTTTCAAAATGTTAAAAAGTGTAAAGTTGCTGCAATCTACCAGCCGTAAATAAATTCCAGTGCAACCAGTTGGATTCAGAAGTCATCTAATTTTTAAATATATTTGATTTAAAAAAAAAATTAAACACAGATTATTGTGAATGAACAAAATTCAAATTTTTGCAAAGTAATATATGAATAACATTTAGTTATCATTCCTAATACTGAATACCTGCTTACTTTCATCAATGTAAAATTTATTTACATTTGTAAAAAAAAAAATTAAAAAGTGTTTTTCTGGTCAACCAGGTGCCGTTGCAACCATTCAGCTGCGCAAAACACCTGAGTGGACCAAGCTCTGTGTTCGAGGAGCTGCAGTTTCCAAGCTTCCGCCACACAGAGCAGCTCCTCCAGACTAGCCAGCAGCAATTAGTAAACACCTGGTGTAAGTGAGCATCTGCTGAGCTCATATTTCAAGCTACTTCACGTTTCAACTCTGGTAAAAACATATTTAAAGGGTTAAAAGAGAAACCATATCATGATGACTTCCTGAAGGCAGAGTTCCACAAAGAGTCAGAGCTTCTTAAAGAGACAGAGGCCCAATTTCAAGGCGCTAAGTACAAAGTCAAATTTGACATATACAGCATTTTCATAAATGGCACGGTTACTTGATTGTGCTATAAAATGACACTATGTGGCCTCTAAAACACATAACACTGCCCCTTTAAATTGAAGGCGATAGAGCATGCCTACATCTATTGGCAAGTTTCTGTGTTTACATCACTGCTTTCCTTCTCTGGAGTCGAGTCAAAGTGAACTTTTCTATCTTCGTCCAGTAAACTGTGTCCTCTGACGTTTTAATGAATCCCATATTTTATATCCAGTTCCTTTTAATTTGCCTTTGAAAACATTAAGTTTACAAGGAAACTCAAATGGAGTTGCAGCTCCCGTCTGCAGTACCAATCCCCAATGTTTTCTCGATTACAAGCCAAGTAAGTTCCAGTAATAAATCGCGCAAGCACACCATGTACAACATTGTTTACCTCAGTGTGGATTATTTATGAAGTCGTTTCAGCCAAAGTGACACTTTCCTGTAGCTTGTTGAGCATTTGGTCGTACCTGCAGCAGAGCGCCACTATGTTTCGGTGGAGCCGACATCTCAGCATCACTCATCTCGCCCGGCGATGACCGTCCGAGTCAGAGATAGATCTCCTTTTGCAAAACAGAGAAAAAAAATCTTTAAATTTAAAACAGTGAGATGTGTCGCTGTGCTGAGTGTGCCCATTAAATCTGACTTTGAAGGATAAACTGTTTAGAACAAGTGACGGCCGGAGTGTTAATTTCATTCCCTTCTGCTGACGTAGGAATCTTTCCTCTATCAATTCCTTGCAAAGGTAAACATTTAGTTGAAATGTGACACGTGGAGATGGTGGAGCTGTGAGCGGCTGCGTGCAGCTGTCCCTCTGCTGACTCAGTGTTGGAAAGACGAGGGTTCCTTAAGTTAAAATGTTCCCATGACATCACCAGGAGAAAATGTGCTGTGCTGGAGTCCCACCGCTACCTCTTATTGATGCGTCAAAGTCAATTTAGAAACTGAAAAACTTTACCAAAGGAAAAAAAGATAGAATAAAAGTCTGATTTTTTACTGATTTTTTTCTTTATCTTTTTTTTTCTGTCACACTGAAACGTTCCTGATTGTGACCAAAAATTTTGACATTTCTGTCGTACCCGGTGTAAATGAACTCATTTCGGTGAAGGTAGTGTGACCACCATTAAAGGCTTGTTGTCGTCACATCAGTCTTCCAAGCCACTCAGGTCTTTTAGTTCTAGCATCTCTCCAGAACCAGAACCAAACATTCAGTTTTTACGTTTCGCTAATCTGGAACAAACTCCCAGGAAACTGCAGAAACACTGACTTCCTTTAAATCAACCTGTGCAGAGCCGCCTTTGATTCGTAATAACCGGAACATTGATCGACATTTTTGATGTGTATTCGTTTGATGACTTTGACGATGGCATTTGACAAAATCTCATGTTTGTTCCTGAATGATGCTTTTGTGGTGTAAAGCATTTGGAACTGCCTTGTTGCTGAAATGTGCTCTATGAATAAACCAGACTTAAAACTTGACTGGGAAAAGTGGGACAGATGGTTTTTAGAACAAGTAGCTGCATTAGATTTAGGGGAAATCCCTTTTTCGCTCAATATTATTTCTTTATCCATATATTACTGACTATTTTTACTCAAACAAAATGCTTTAAAAATCCTTCCTTTAAATTTAAAATGCCAAAGTGTGCCAGACATTTGTGGCTTAAGTGCATCATTGATGTTCTGGTTGGACTCTAATCGTCCATTTGTGTATCTGATGATGTAGCTGTAAACCAGGAGCTAGTTTGCAATAGACTGACTGTGGTAGTCTCAGTAGTGAAGCGTATCACTCCTCCTGTCCAGATTTCACAGGAATTCACACTTTTAGACTTTTCATTTGCAGTAGTTTGTAGTTGTTTGGGGGTTTTCCGGTTTAGTCCCATGTTAAATTTAGTTTTCTTCTTCCCAACCAGCCACGCAGATTTGTGGTTTAGTCATTCCTCGAGTATTCAAGAGAGCATCGCCGCAGTGTGAGAATAATTCAAGCTCCCCCGCCCCCGAAGACTTTGCTTTCCATGAGTTCCTGTCGAAGAGGATGCAGCAGAAATCCCTCGGCCGCGCGTGTAAAAACAGAGTAGCTGCTAAAAGAGGCCAGCAGACTCTCTGAAGACCATCCGTCTCCCACGGTGGCCAAACGTCAGCTGGATGGAATTAGGCAGGTTCTGCAAGGGGAGGAGGCCCTTGGTGGAGGAACAAAGGCTTTTCTGGCGTGGAATTATGGTTTGTACGCCGTACGGTATTTTGTCTCAGCCACAATAATAAGCAAAAGACGCCTGGGAAATGGAGTGAAACGAGGGTTTCCACAGAGCGACGGCGCAGCAGGAACGATTCGGTGTTCAAATGTCTGAACTGAAACGACAACCCATACGTTCACAAGATAAAGAGGGTACGGAAAAAGATTAGGGCCACTGAAAAAAAAAAAGAATTCTCATAATTCTGAGTTCAACCTCATATTCATGTCTTTTTCTAGAATCTTTACTTTAAT
>NW_015112845.1:202242-205171 GCF_001443285.1 Poecilia latipinna
ATTCGGTGTTCAAATGTCTGAACTGAAACGACAACACATACGTTCACAAGATAAAGAGGATACGGAAAAAGATTAGGGCCACTGAAAAAAAAAAAGAATTCTCATAATTCTGAGTTCAACCTCATATTCATGTCTTTTTCTAGAATCTTTACTTTAATGTCTTTTTTTCTCAGAATTCTGACGTTAATTTTTGAGATCAAAAGTCATAATTCCTGTTTTTTAAAGTGGCCCTATTCCTTTTCTGTAAAAGGACACTACTTGCTACCACATTATTTCACTGATTTAAATAGTTAGGGTGTCTAAACCAAGACTTGTTTTTTTTTTTGTCTTTGATACAGACCAAAGCCATTACAGATTAAAGCTCCAGTCTCATGTCACATGAAAGTAAATCAATGCCAGCAATTAAGATAAATAGCTTTAAAGTGCAATAAAATAAAACAGATTTCATCAGCATTACATGGGCTACTTAATTATTGAGTGTGTCCCACTTAATTAAATCACCAATTGCAATCATGACTCTGCAGTGCATTTGGTCTTGGTTAAGACTGACACAATAATAATCAAATATGTTGAAATGCGTTTATCTGAAATTTGGCTCTAGTTGAGTTAGAAGGGAATGTGTTGGCCCTGAAGTTCAAGTCAGTACACCATAACAGTCAATGTGATTTCAGCTCATTTAAAAATTTGGTTCAAAAGATAAAAAACGTATTTGTCAAAAAAAAAAAAAAAAAAAAAAAACTTTCATGCGCTTAACCCCAAACTGCCCCAACGACTCCAGGTTTCAGAGTGCAGGGATCAGTGGGGCATGCAGGAGCGACATGTCAAAACCTGTTATCACCTGCTCTCATTTTATTCCTTTGTGTCTGCTTTAATTGGCTACCATGATTTCTCTCTCAAGCGGGCCAGTCGATTAACTCAGGAAATGAAACGAAGGGAAAGAGGGAATGAATCACCACTGATTTAATAGGAAAGCATTGTCTCCACTACCTAGCACACGTTCCCCTGTTTTACTGCTTTATGTTTTATTACTGAAAGCAATTACAGCTATTTTGTTGGAATTTCTTATATAATATCATAAAACATAGTCAATAGGGAGGATGATGTCCTTCTTGAGAATGTTGAAATGAGATTTTTGGTCAAGAAAATTGCAGTTGCAATGTTTTTGAGGCTTTTTAGTCCAAACCTGATAATAATAATAATAATTTTACTTTTTCCTCCCGCAATGGACCGACGGTAGCTCAGGTACTGTAGAAATATCTTTTAATGTCCGTTGGTTGTTGTATTTTTTGTTCATCTCAATGTGTGGAGGTCAGAACGTGTTTTCTTTGTCTCACCGCCAAACTAAGAGTCTATATTTTGGACTGGGCTGTTTGCAAAGGTTGCCAGTAGGCACAGATTGTTCGCCGCTACGCTGAACCTGAAACTTCTGCTTTGAATCATCGAACCTGTCGTCCCTGAAGCCCATTACAGCTGCCACAGCCAGTACAACAAAAGGAAGTCGTCTCCGCGGCATCTGCAGCTTTTTCCGATCCATCCGCCCTCAAGTACAGTCAAAAGCTTTCGCCAAACGTGATGGCAGGCCTTAGGAATGGCCACAGGAAGGTCTTCCGATGCCTTCAGAGCCTTATTAGTTCATGTTTGTGGGAGCTGCAATTTCTCAGATCTGGTTAGCGTCAACGTGTGGCCCGTGGTTGACTCCTAGTTAGGATGTGTGGATGTAATGTCGCCCTTGAGGATGCGGAGCTCTGTTTTGTCTGAGCCGCAGTAACAGGATGTTGCTAAGCCAGCCGGGGTCAGGGTGATGATAGCTTTTAACTTTATTTTGTAGGTTGCTGGACACCCAGCTCTCCCACAGCTGGGCTTTCCACTAGCTGTGGTGGGAAACGTGTGCAAAACGTTGTCAATTGCAGTGTTTCTGTCGAACGAGAGACGCAATTAAAATTGGACGCGAATAAGTTTGCCTGCGTAAGTCATAAAAAAAAAAAACATGTTGCTGCATCGTTCTCCTACCACTTCCTGTCGTCGTCGTCTTCTTATTCCTTTCCGCCAGTTAACACGTCTGGTTATTTATCACAACTCATGTGCTTTAAACGACGTCTTTCCTTTGCAGCTTTGCAAACCACACTCATTTCAAAAGAGCCGAAAAACCTCCACATCTTAGAGCAAACATTTTTTTTATTAAAATTATTATTATTATTATTATTATTAAAATAGGTGTTTTGGACAATTTTGAGGTCAATAGAGACGTAGCTATGGAGCATTTGAGTTGTTCTTTGCCAGAGCTAGCTGCAGCTAGCTAGATGCTAGCTAGCTACCATTTTCTGGTTACACTTCAGTAACTTCTTAGGAAAAAATGTAGTTTTAGGAGTATTTTTACTATTGTGTACTTTTTAGTTTTACTTAGTAACTTTATTATGAAGTACTCTTACCTGAGTAAAATGTGTGTATCTTCTTCCCCTGTGAGTAACTTCACTGAATGAAGAACAAGCTAGTTTTAGCTAAAAATTCACCAGACACAGACACACAGCTGCAGTTTTTGGTTAAAGTTTCCCAAGTTTTCTATTGAAAGAAGTTGATTTGAAAAAAAATATTTATTTTATCTGATTTTGTAATTGTGTTATTTATATCAATTATTTTTATTTTGGTATTTAAAATACCAAAACTTCCACATAACTTTGTATCTTGGTCCATTGAATGATGTTTTTTTTTTTTTTTAACAGTTAGTCTTTTCTCGAGAACTGAATACTCTTTTTGACGGCTATTTATTACTTTTAAGTAAAACTGTGTTGAAGTACTCTACTCACCTCTGTTCTTTACTATAATAATCTATTTAAACTGCTAACTTGCCCGTATTACTTAGTTCCCCCACCCCGATCCTTCCCAGCAGCAGTGGTGGGAAGTAACGAAGTACAAGTACTTCGTTACTGTA
>NW_015112845.1:209894-211866 GCF_001443285.1 Poecilia latipinna
TTTACTTAAGTAAATTTTTTGAGTACTTTCTCCACCACTGCCCAGCAGTGAACTGGGTGTAACCATCAAACACAAAGTATCATAAGTTTATGAGATTTATGTTGGGTCCTACAAACTAACAAGGTCATCCAGAAGTAAGCCCTTCTGTTCGGCTGTGTTTACAACATACTAAGTTTTCTGACAATAAATCAGTTAAATACTCTGAGGGTGGGGGGAAATCTAACCACCAAATAAACAGATTTGTTTCCATAGAAAAATAAAAGCGGGCGTTTATTCCCAAGTTTATCAGCGCATTAAATTTAAAGCAAACAGAAATCTAAATCAGAGTCGAAGATGAAAGTTGTGTTTTTTTTTACAATGCTAAATTAAAGAGGATTTAATTAGCTTCATTTTTTTTTTACTCTGAAATCAACAAAACAAACAAACAAAAAAGACATGCCTGTTTCAGATTAAAGGCTTTAAATTGATGTCCAGGCCGAAGTTTGTGATCCACAAAGAACAACTTCTCTTTCATTCTCAACCATGAGCTCGCGTTAATTCAAGTTCATTTGAAGTTTCGAGAAAAACTAGCTTGTGTTATTGGTTAGTTCACCTTCATGTCAGCAGCATTTGTGATATGGATTTGGGCAGCCACCCAGGGCGGTATTGGAAATGGGGAATGGTGTAAGTAGTTTTTTTTTTCCAAAAGGGATTTTTTTTTTTTTTTTGCCTAAATCATCTTTTGGCAAAAAATAACTTATAGACCATTGTCGATATAAGACGATATTAGAACATATAGCTTATCTCTCAGGTACAAATTGTCAAAATTCTCTATCTCTTTCATGTGTGAGTCAAAAAGGGTGTTTTAACATACCCTGTTCACACTATATTCATACTATCATTGCCACTTCTGTTTTATCACGCAATCAAGCAACTGCTACCTTCAGTTGTCGGCCTCGTTCAACACCCTCAAACAGCACAAATAAAACACGGTAGAGCTGTTTTATTAGAAAAGATAAAGATACACATCCTTAACCTTTAACAACATCTGTTTTTTGTAGACCCAAATTCCAGAAAGTAGCCTTTATGTCCTCTTGTTAAACTAAAAGGACACAAAAGGCATTAATTTAGACATTTCTGAAGGTAAACTATAGGTTCTAGAAAAGTAATTTCCGAATTCTTAAAAAAAAAGAAAAACTCTGCAGATTCCAGAAAGTAACCTGTAAGTTTCAAAATATCCCTTTTACCCCAGTATAGAAACTTGAATATTTCAATAAATTACTCTACAAATTCTAGGAAAGTAATCTGTGAATTTCAGAAATTTATATTCATGTTCAGTAAAAGCAAAATGTACATTTCAGGAAGTAACTTGTATTTTCTGAGAAAGTAGCTTGTAAATCCCTAGAAAGTAGCTTATACGTTTCGGGAAATCACCTGGATGTTCCAGGATGGGCGTCTGTGAAAGTAACCTGTAAAAACCAAGGAAGTAAATTCTCTAAATCTGTTAAACTCAGAAAGTAGCTTGTAATTTCCAGGAAAGCGTCGCAAGTCTCAGAAAGTAACTCGTCCATTCTAACAAGTTCCTTTTATGCTTCATACAAGTCTGTTGAATTCCAGTCTACAGTCAAACCGTCGGACCAGTACAAAAACAAAAACTCAGTAATGCTCCCCACCGTTTTTATACATTTATTTAGTTTCTTACTCTGCTGGTCATTCAAAGTTTGAAGAAAACCTTCTGTTTTTGAGGTCAGAGTGAAAAACGATGTACCACTTCTGTCCAAAACAAGACGCTGTCAATGCACAGCGCAGATATAATCCGTTGTTTCTTGGGGGGATAAGAGAGACTGAGTCAGTCATGGAGCTCAGTGGGGGATTTTAAGGCTTTTCTGACCGATTGACCTTTCCTTTAGTGTCACAATGAAGCTGGGATTTGCTGCTTTGAGCCCAAAGCACCAAATGAATTCCCATGAAATTTGAGAATTTGAGAATTTGA